>NC_092387.1:13644502-13883114 GCF_030028105.1 Mobula birostris | reverse complement strand
CTCTTTCTCTCTCTCTCTTTCTCTCTCACACTCTCTCATTCTCTCACTCTTATTTTCTAGTGGGTGTCAGAATGGCTTGGTCTGTGTCTGGACAGTTCCACAGGATGCCTCCAAAATATCACAGTCCACTTCCAGCAGCTCTGATGAATGGTGGGAACAAGGAGCCACGAACCAGATAAAGGTGAACTGTTGTATATTTACAGAACTTACTGGATTTGTCCTGTTAGTCAAGGGTTAGTGTTGGGATACTGATGGGTATCTTAGATTTTGTACTTATCAGCCTAATCATGTCCCAGTTTTCCAAGGTTTTATTTATTTTGAGGAGATTGGTTTTAATGGGAGGGGAGGTTGATTTTTCTAATTTAAAACTGTCCAATTAAAATCATTTAGGCTAGTTCACTGTCAGTAAATCAACAGGACCTGTCATCTGAAACACAGAGGCACGTGGCTAAAGTTGCTGGGCTCCTTGTGATCACATATTTAATTCTAGCCAGAATGGAGAGATTGTTGTCACTTTCCCGCCTAAGCTCCACCAGATCGGTAAATGATCATCTCACGGTGAGGACCTGGAAAAACATATCTCTCCCAACTGGTTCTAAAGGTGGGTGTGGAGATTCGTGCATAGAAATGTCATTCCAGGTCCCAGAAGGAAAGTTTTGGTCTCTTTTACCATTCAGTTCCTCCACACCACCCACTAACGATTGTGTATAATCCCCGTAGAGCCTATGGTTTATTAATGAGACCTTAAAATTAACAAAACCCAGCTTAATATCTGCTGTAAGAAAAACGTTTCCCAATTTCCCTTCCACCCATCATTCAGAACTCCAACTGGGGATGAAACTGTGACTTCGTGTCAAGATTTTAAAGTAGCTTGGTTTCTTACTGTTTCTTAATATCTCTCTGAAGCACATTAATTTCTATGATAGCCATAACTCTTGAGTAGAAAATTAACATTGTTATTATAAAAGTTTATTTAATATTGACTGTCAATATTTTATTGTAATGGAATTTGAAGAGTGGCTACAAGAAAGCCGAGGAGGCAATATGCATCTTTCAACTGAAGGGGCATATCACTCCAGTGAGAAGTGTTTGCTTTAACCCCGATGGGCTGGTCTTGGTATCTGGAGGACTTGGTGGACTGATGAACATTTGGTCACTAAGGGTAAGAAATTAGATTGTCATGTGGTTTTTGCAATTCACATAATTGTACCCAAAATATTTAAAACCATTTTGTTCTAAGGAAGACTTGCTTTACAAATAATCAATTCATGTTCTGAAATTAATTTTATTACTAACTTTATAAATGTGTTATTCTGTTGAAATGTATTTATTTTGGTTTATTTGTAACTAACTTGCATGTCTGCTCTGGTTTCAGCCATGATTTAGTTGGTTGCACCCTTATTTTGGGTCAGAAGTTTAGTCAGAGACTTGGGAACAAGACAGTAATTCTCCCTGATATACAACCAACATTTATCACTTAAACATCTTCACTAAAAACAGGCCATTATCACTCTGATACTAGTGGGAGTTTGCATATAACACCATGTGAATTTATTAGCATCCTGATAGCATGGAAGTCCGTTTATAAATGCAAGTTTTAATGTCTTTAAAACCAAAATCTGAATGTTTATGCCTTTCTTTTTGATTTTTTTTTCTCTTTGCCTCCAGCCACCATATCTCCTCCAATCTTTACTTCCTTTCTCCGAACTGTGTGAATGCATATAGTGTCAAAGTGTCAAATTGTCTACCTGAGTCAATAATTACATTCGTGCTTTTTATAACTTTTTTTCAGATATAGTCCTTTCAAATTAATGAACATTTTGTTCTCCTAGTGTTTGGCTGACCCCAGGATTCCGGCCTCTGCTACTTCCTTTACTGGTTATCAGTGGAAATTCACAGCTTGTAGATGACGTGTGAAAAGCAGTTCTGATTTTTGTGGATAATTTCGGTGGCTACAATTAATTTTAACCACAGATTGATGCCTCCCCTGCAGTTTTGCTAATTTAAAATTAGAGCAGAAAATGCTGTAAGTGCTTGACGTCAGTTAAAGTTCCTATCTGGACTCATAATCATTTATTTGTTCCTGGCCCTGACAGGATGGCAGTGTATTACAGAGTGTGGTGACGGGATCTGGTGCTATTCAGAACATAGCCTGGATCCCTGATATTGGTGTTGTGTCGTGTTCCAGTAGATCAAAGGTAAGATCTGAAATCTGGCTGGCATTGAAATGTTATGTGAAAAATGTTTCTAGTCTGCATTGTGCTTCATTAAGTCAGCTTGTTCAAAGTGACAGTGATAATTGTACTAAATGTTCCTCAAATATTATGGTTATCATGAGACAAGATAAAGGCATAGTCAAAGTCACTGCAGCACTCGTGTTTGCAGATTTGTACTTCTGTTAGTTAGTTCAGACCACTGAAAAATGCTTCAACATTTATACCCGACAAGTGGGTGAGCCCAGCTGTGAAGCTGTTCTTGTAGAGTATAACTGGATTTGCCTCACTGTCATATTGCAATTGGACATTTAAAATAGAACAGACAAAGATAATACTTTCAAAGTGGTTGGCTCCAGAAAGAAAAAACTTTGTTAGCAACATGCAGTAATAAGCAGAAGTCATTAGTATGCTGTTAATGTTTAACTAGTTCTTGTGTACTTTTACAGTATATTGTCCATCATGCAGTACAGCAAGCTTGACATACAATAATATACCAAAGCAGTTTAACTGAGTTGGGTTTTAGCTTTGCATATGATTCTCATGGACCACACTTTCTAGCCTCTTTAAGCAATGATATTGCCTGGTGTGGGGTCATTGGAAAGAGACTTGGAACATGGCAAGGCTTGAGGAAATATGGTGAATGATGACTGGAAGAATAAATACAAAATATTCTGCAGATTCTGGGGTCAAAGCAGCACTCACAACACGCTGGAGGAACTCAGCAGGTCAGGCAGCATTCGTGGAAAAGATCGGTCGACGTTTCGGGCTGGAACCTGATGAAGTGTTCTGGCCCGAAATGTCGACCGATCTTTTCCACTGATGCTGCCCGACCTGCTGTTCCTCCTGCGTGTTGTGAGTGTTGACTGAAAGAATAAGTGGTGACTTAAGACATTTGTTCAGTGTAAGCCATTCAATGAGAGTGAATGGCAGTGGAGAATTTGAAACCAATAATATTAGTACCTTGAAGGTATCAAGGTTGAATCCTATGAATAACTAGTGAATGATTACATTATTAAAGATAAATGTTTAACATTAGGCATGCTTAGGCTTACTCTACAAGAGAAAATTGCTTTGCAATTAGAGCTAATAGGGTAACCAGTTTAATAAAGTTAACTTTGTGGTTAGCAAAGTTCACATGCAAAAAAAAACAATCAGGCTTGCTATAATCCTCATGTGGCACGTACACAACATTAAAATTACGATAAAAACAGTGCCCGTTGGAATTAACTGCAGCCATAATGAGATCTCATCTATGATCTTCACTGAACCAAAACTGCCATTTAAACTCTCTTAAAGGTAAACATTCAATAAATAGAATGATGCACCATAAATAACTCGTAGGGGGTAAAATAAATTGATGTTTATTCAGCAGCTTTCACATCCTTGGGAAGCAACCAGTACCACCCCATCACAAGTGTCATGTGGTGACCATGGAAGCAAACTTGGACAAAATTAGCACAGATTCTCAGAGAAATGATCAGTTAGTATTTGTTGATAAAAATGGACAAGACAGCATTGCTGCCTCCAGATAGCATCAGATGTGTCTTGTGTAAAAATAGCACTTTCAGCATTAGTTATTTACCCAACTTGTTCAAATCTCTGGAAGGGTGAAAGTACAATAAACCTAACAGTCACTTTAGGAGCTGTTGGACCAAGTACATGAGAATCAAAACCACTTGAAAGAGATTGTTGTTGAATTTCTAAAATTAAAATATTAAGTGATGAAGTTTGCCCAAGCACCTGGTGTCACTTGTGAAAGTTTTGATTGATTAACAAAATGTGGTTACTTGAACTTTTTAAAACGCATCATAATGATTGTGACTTTGTTTTGATTGACTAGGATGTGTTGGTGGTAAACTGCACCAATGAGTGGATGGCTAGTAACCACATTTTAGCCACATGTAGAACTTCACTGAAAAAACAAGGAGTTTCTGGACTAAACATGGCACCATGCATGAGGACCTTTCTGGAAAGGTTGCCAGTCATGTTACAGGAGCAGTATGCATATGAAAAGGTAGCAAAACCAACAAGACTGGAACTGGACTGGTATAATATCTGATCAAAATATCTAAAACAACAGAATTATTTTTAACAACTGGTTTGTTTTTGCTTTTTAGCCTCATGTTATATGTGGAGACCAACTTGTCCACAGTCCATATATGCAGTGTTTAGCTTCGTTAGCCGTGGGCCTTCAACTCGATCAACTCTTGTGTAATCCACCAATCCCACCCCATCATTCTGGTTGTCCGCCTGATCCTTCCACCTGGAACTCCTCTGAGTGGTCCTGGTTGGAATGTTTCTCCACCACAATTAAGGCTGCAGAGGCATTGGCAAGAGGAGCACCATTACCAGAATGCTTCACTGTTCCGGACCTAGAGCCTGCACCAGCAGAAGAACTGGCGCATGTGATGGTAAGATACTCCACGCGTTCTACGGGAAATCCTGAGCCGCACACAAAATGCTGGAGGAGCTCAGCAAGACAGGAATAAACAGTCAATGTTTTGGGCTGAGACCCTTCCATCAGGTCTGGAGAGGAAAGGGGCAGAGGCCAGAATAAGGAAGGGTGGGGGTGTTGAGGGGTGATAGGTGAGGAGGGAAGGTGGCTGGGTGGGGGAGGGGAGAAGAAGTAAGAAACTGGGAGGTAATAAGTGGAAGAGATGAAGGCCTGAAGAAGAAATAATCTACTAGGAGTGGACATGGAATAAAGGAAAGGAGAACCAGAGGGAGGTGATGAGCAGGTGAAGAGAAGACAAGGGATGAGTGTGTAACCAGAATGGGAAATGGAAAAAGAGGGAAGTATTTCTGGGAATTTAGAGATTGCCATCAAGTTGGAGGCTACCCAGACAGAATATGTGGTGCTGCTCTTCCAATCTATGTTTTGCTTCATTGTGGCAGTAGAGGAGGCCATTTTCAGATGTGTCAGAATGGGAATGAGAAGTGACATTGAAATGGATAGCCATGGGGAGATCTTGCCTTTTGCAGCAGGCACTCGATGAAGCGGTCCCCAATTTGCATCTGATCTCTCTGGTGTAGGAGAGACTGTACCGACAGCACCAGATACAAGGGATGACCTCAGCAGACTTGCCGCCTCACCTGGAAGGACTGTTTGGGGCCCTGAATAGTGATGGAGGAGGAGGTGTAAGGTCAGGTGTAGCATTTGTTATGCTTGTAGGTGCCAGGAGGGAGATCAGTGGGGAGAGATTCAGTCTGTATAATGTTTTGCTAATGATAAGGTTGTGGGACATGCCCAGCAGGCCAGTCTACATTTGGGGTGGGCGGTGGGAGATTGGAATTGGTTATTACACTATACTTGCATTTGTAGCATGATGATCAATTGTGAATGTCTGCGATCTGTACTCAATAAATACCTGATATCCTTTCATACGATCACTTCAATAAATATAGTATTATTTAAAAATTGAATTCTCAGTGGGAACTTTGGATGACATGTAAGTTTCACAACCTGCCATTTCTTCTGAATTGCAGGACAATAGTAAGTGGTTTGCTGGAATGGATGAGCAAATTATGTCCTGGGCAACATCCAGACCAGAGGTAATTTCTAGTTTTACATGTATATTTCCTCTGCTTAATGTTCATGCAAAGATTAGAACTCATCTCATATCAATTTAGGACTGGCACCTTGGTGGAAAGTGTGATGTCTACCTTTGGGGAGCAGGACGTCATGGGCAATTGGCTGAAGCTGGAAGAAATGTTATGATACCAACTATTGCACCTTCGTTTTCACAAGCTCAACAGGTCAGACTGCTTAGTTTAAATTCCATATTATTCTTACAATTTAACAATAAGAATATTAATTCAAAACAGGTGATTGATATTAAAAATTTGGAAACAACTCAGTTTGATCCTTTCCTAAACTGCAAGTCATTAAATGCAAAGCTGTTCTTTCTAGACCAAAATAATCAATTTGATATTCTTAATTGTTACTTTGGCCCTTGAGAAAATGCTTTATTTTCTGTTACTCACAAGCCAGATAGTTTTTGCAATTTCAAAATGAGAAGGACTAGAGGAAAAACAATGTGATGGAATTATTCAGCGGGTCGAGCAGCATCTGTGGAAGGAAAGAAATGATCAACGTTTGGGGTCAAAGTCCTGCGTCAGGAATTAAAATGTAAAACTAAAACTAGAAAGGAAGTAAAAGGCTGTAGATTCTGGAAATCTGAAACGTCAACAGAAAAAGCACAGCAGGCCAAGCAGCTTCTGTGGAGAGAAAAGCAGAAGGAATATAGCTGGTAAAAGACCCTTCATCAGAACTAGGAAAGTGAGAAAACAGGTTAGTTTTAAGTGGCAGAGAAGATGGGAAGTAATGGAAGGAACAATAGAAATAATTTTGACAGGATGAAGCCAGGATTGTTAAATTAATTCCATTGTTACAGCACTGTCTAACTGGTTGATCAGTGAGGCCAGCAGAGGGTCATGTGAAATCTGTAGAACTTCAGACCAGAGCCATGCTAAACCCAAAATAGCTGGAAATGATCCTCTCATCAAGCAGTATGGATGTGACCAGTTCTGATACATTTTTTTTTAATTGAATTATCTGAAATTATTAAATTTGGTATCTGGGAACATAGATCATGCTACAACTACGGGCAGTTGGAAACTCAGGAAACTATTGCCCCTGCAGATTGAATGGAGGTGCTCCACAAAGTGGTCATCAAATGTGGGTTTGACTTCACATCAGTACAATGAAATGCAATATACCAGATTGCAAGAGCAGGTGAATCTCTGCTTCACCTGAAGAACAGTTCGGGTACCTGGACGTTGGGGAGGGCTGAGGTAAAAGGACAGCTGGTAAATAAGGATGATAGCAACATTTAATTTTCATTTAGAGATACGTGAATGGGAATGAATGAAGGGATATAGACCATGTTCAGGCAAATTGACTTTGTAATTAGTATAGACATTGTGGACCAAAAGACCTCTTCCTGTGCTGTACTGGTCTAAGTTCTGTATGTCGCATCTTCTTCAGTTGCATAAGAAGGCTACATGAGAAGGGGAGAGGTCATTGGAAAATGAGAAATAAAATGTAGTTTGGCTCTGCTTCAAACTTAAAATATTCTAAATAATTTTATTGATTATTTTGCTTTTGCAGGTTATTTGTGGGCAGAATTGCACTTTTGTTATCCAGGCTAATGGGACAGTGATGGCATGTGGAGAAGGCAGCTATGGTCGACTTGGACAGGGAAATTCAGATGATCTTCACGTGTTGACTGTCATTTCGGCACTACAAGGTACCCAGACTTGCACAGTAGCATCTGCTTATTAAAAATGAAGGTTCTTGTCATGTCTTCAAATCACCTTGTGTCTGTTTGCACTGGTGGTCCTACCACTTGTGTATGTGACAGGTTTTGTGGTAACGCAGTTGGTGACATCCTGTGGGTCCGATGGCCACTCTATGGCTCTGACGGAAAGCGGGGAAGTCTTCAGTTGGGGAGATGGTGACTATGGCAAGTTGGGCCACGGAAACAGTGATCGGCAGCGTCGACCACGACAGATTGAGGCACTGCAAGGAGAGGAAGTTGTCCAGGTAAAATTGTGTGCAGGAAAACTCAGTAAATGAATTGTTGGCTAGACTTGGCTGCTTGTTCTGGAGGAGAAGCTTGATTATCTGTGTAAAAGCACTTTCCAGCAAGTACCCCGTCTTCGGTTTCCGAACATCCTTCTCCCACCCACTACCTTCACGTTAAATAATCATGTTTGTTAGAACTTGGCATCAGCAATTGCAGATCCAAAGATGTGATACAATAGGTGTTGCTATCATAGTTTTAAGGTTGGGAACAAGCTATGTGCTAAAGTTCTTCTGTTCAGTTCTTTTCACCATTTCTCTAATTATGTAGGATTCCAAATCGTCCTGTAGCAGGAGCCAAATAAAATCCAGGCTTGGGTTCATGAGAGTCAGGCAGGGAGCTACCTAATTACTGGATGGTGGTCACTTCAGATGAGGGAGCTCAGCCATCTTCTGTGGGCAAAACATTCTCCTCTGTACCCTGAACCTTCAGCCACACTCTTTGTGGGGGCACCTTCAGTGTAAAAGTATATTAGTGTTGTAGCAATTTGGAGGTATCCCCCATAAATCCCTCAAGCAAATTTGTCATAAACCTTCAAACATCTTTCTCCACATTTCCTCCTAAACACCTCCCCCTTTCTCTCCTAGTCAACCTTTGGCCAGTGTTTGTTAATGAGTCTGATCATCTTGTGTTATTTTTAATATAACTATTGTGCTATTTCAATATCGTGTGCTTCTGTCTCAAATAGATGTCATGTGGCTTCAAGCATTCAGCAGTAGTCACAGCAGATGGCAAGTTGTTCACCTTTGGAAATGGCGACTATGGCCGTTTGGGACTAGGTAACACATCCAACAAAAAGTTGCCAGAGAGAGTAGCAGCACTGGAGGGTTATCAGGTTGGACAGGTATCGTATTACATTTCTCATTTACCGCATCAGAACGGTTCGTCATTTTGAAATCTCTTTATAGCCTCTTCTGCCCAACCCCAGTCTCCAATTAAAGTCCCTCTTTAATAACATTTCTAATAAATCCCTCACACTGTCCCTCCCATACTTAAGGACTTTAAATATAATATACAGAGCTGACCCCTGTACTCCAACTGAGGGTGAATGGGTGTTTTATAAAAGTTTCTTGCTGTTGTTCTCTGTCAATAAAGCTATGGAGCTTTGTGTTTTTTTTTAGTTTGGTCACAGCTGCACCCCAGAATACCTTGATCAGCATTTAATTCATAATAACTCATTGTCCTTCGTACCAAATATGATGCTATGTGTCTGTCCATTTCGCCAGGTCTGTCTTATCCTAAAGTTTGGAATTCCTAGTTTATTGAGTTTCCCATTACTTCCAAACTTTGGAATTCTACTGTATGCGCCCAGGTTCAGATCATAGTTGTAAATCAAAGAATGTGGGTCCCGTAGTTGAGTCCTGGAACTATGAGGGCCTCCGTTGGTCAGGGTTGTCCATGGATGTTGTGTCCCAGCTGTCTACCATAAGGAGAGCAGGTTGTTGCCCATGTAGCAGGCTCCCTCTCTCTACACAGCTGATGAATCCAAAGGAACGGTAGAGACCAATAACAGTTTGGCACCAGCGGCATTGCAGGGGTTGCCAGTCAGGGTTGGACCCAACACAGGACTGCTTTAGGGACTCCAGCTCCAGATTTTTCCTTTGGGGTTTGCTCCCGAAAGCCTTCCCCATGAGTGGGTATAGCTGCAAGGCAGCGGAGGTTTGAGATCAGAGTTTTCCTCCTAGCTGAGCTGCCAACCATTGCTAATGAGCCCCATTTGCACAAAGCGATTTGCACAAAACATTTTCTAGGTAGTGAGAGCTTCTTATCTGCACTACCTCCCCGGCTGTAAAAACCTTAAGGGACCAGTAACAAACTAATGAAAACAGTAAGTGTTAGAAACACACATGTCAGCAGCATTGTAGAGGGAGAAACTGAAAGATCTAGTTCTGGTGAAAGTTTATTGATCACCAAGAGCATGACGTGAGGATTCAGCCCAGTGGAGTGGTCTTGCTGCAGAAACCAGAGAGACTTCCAGCATCCTTGGTGGCTACACGTGTTCAGCTACAGCTCCTGACCGAGTTCATAACACTGCTGGAGCTGTGAATGGACCCCCTGTGGAACAAAGGCAAAAGGGTGATTGGTGACCATTGGGAAGAGTAGGAGATGTAGGCGGGTGTGAAAGTTACCCCGTGCTCTCAAGCAGATCTGCTGTTCAGCAGGGAGGGGGGAACTGGTTAGATTGGCCTCTCAGTAAAAACAGTCAGGGTCGTCTATGACCCAATGGCTGTCTCTGCTGGATAGTAGCGGAGAAAAAAAGACAAGGGGAGCTTATAGTGTTAGGAGATTCAATTGTGAGCAGAGAAGACAGGTGTTTCTGTGGTCAAGCAAGATTCCCAGATAGTATGTTGCCTTCTTAGTGTCTAGTGGTTCCAGGGAATCCTGAAGGGGAGCAGGATCAGCCAAAGGTGATGTTGCATGTTGGTACTAAAGTCTGTAGAAAAGGGGATGAATTCCTGCAATATGAAATTTAGGGAATTGGGTAGAAGGTTGTAATGGCTGGATTACTTCCTTAGCCACATGCTAATAAGTATCGAAACGGGTGGATAGATCTGATGTGTGCCTGGTGGAAGAATTGGTGCTGCAGAAACGGCTTTAGATACTTGATGAAGATTACTTATAGAGCAGGTGGGATCTGTGCAAGGAGAATGTCTTGCACCTGAATTGCAAGGGGAAGAGTATCCCTGTAGGGAAGTTTGCTGATACTGTGATGGGTTTGGCAGGAGACGGGAATCAGAGCAGTAGTGTACAGTGGTAGAAAGGGAATCAAGCACAGAGGATAAACTTCAAGTGAGTCCAGTAGGCAGAACATAAGGGGAATGATGAGGCATATAGGAAGACTGGTAGGATAAACTGCATTTGCTTTAATACAAGGAGGCTGATGTTGGAGTGTGGATCAACCCATGGAAACAATATTCTTACAGTCACAGAAACACATGGCTGAAAGAAGGGGAGAACTGGTAGCTCAGTGCCCAAGTGTATAGAAGTCTCAAGCTGATGATGGTACGTTAAAAGGCTTGGGGACATGAAGAACATCAAGGCATTACTCAGGAGGGATGTTTTGGAAAGATGAGGCCATATGAGTAGAACTTAGAAATAAGAAAAGAGCCATCATTTTGCTGGGGTTATAGTACAGTACTCCAAACAGAAGAGATAGAAAAGACAAGTAGACAGAGTATAAGACAGACCATGGCTAGAAACAGCTGCTTTGCAGGAAAAGCAAGGTCCAGTCTTTAAACCAGGAGCTAGTGAGAATTCAGGGCCAATGTGTTCCTGTGTGAAAGGTAAGGATGATAAGATTAGGAACCGGGAGATGACAAAAGACATTGAGCTTTGATAAAGGGGGTAGGGTGGTGGGGAAGAAGCATTTAACAGGAGAGTGGACAACTGAAATAGAAGATTCCCTTGAGAAATATCGAATTGGAGAGTATTGAAAAATAAAGCAAGGTAAAAAATGGACCATGAAATCATCATTGGCAGATAAAATTGAGAAAAATCCTTGGGTATTTTATCAGGAGCAAAAAGATAAACCAGAGGAACAGTCTGTGTGGAGCCAGGGGATGTAAGTAAGGTCGTAAATGAAGACTTCAAATTTGTGTTCAAAAGTGATAGGCATCTTTGAGTTCACGAAGGGGGAAAAATCCCAGAGACTGATGAGATGTATTCATTTGCCTATCAAAATGTCCCTTATTATCTACTTCTACCACCACTGCAGGCAGTAAATTCCAGGCACCCACCACTTGCTTTGTATTTTAAAAAAAAAGTTGCCTTTCACATCTCCTTTGGAATTACCCCCCCAACACACACACACACACACACACACACACACACACACACACACACACACACACACACACACACACACACACACACACCACCACCACCACCACCACACACACACACACACACACACACACACACACACACACATATACACACACACACACACACACACACACACACACCCACCACCACACCTTAAATGCATGTTCTCTGGTATTAGACATTTCAACCTTGGGAAAAAAAGTACTGTCTGTCTGCTCTATAACATGTCTCCCATAATTTTGTAGACTTGTATCAGATCTTCCCTTAGCCTCCACTGTTCCAAACAAAACAACCCAAGTTTGTCCAACCTTTCATGATAGCACATGCCCTCTAAACCAGGCAACATCCTGGGAAACCTCTCCTGCACCCTTTCCAAAGCCTCAACATCCTTCCTAAAATGGGGAGACATTTTATAATCCTAAAATGGGGTGACCAACCAGAACTTTATGTAATACTCAAGACGTGGCCTAACTAGAGATTTATAAAGCCGTAACATAATTTCCTGACTTTGGAACTCAGTGCCTCAACTAATAAAGGCAAGCATGCCATAGGCCTTAACAATCACCCTTTCAGCTGTGTGGCATCTTTCAGGGAGCTATGAACTTGGACCCCGTGATCCCTCTGCTCATTAACAGTGCCCTTAACAATGTACTGTCTCTTTACATTTGACCTACCAAGGAGTAACGCTTCACATTTGGCTGCGTTAATCTCCATCTGCCATTTCTCTGCCCATATCTGCAATTGATTTTTTTTTCCCTCTGTGTCTTTGCTACTAATCTGTGCCATCCACAACACCACCAATCTTTGTTTCATCTGCAAACTTGCTAACCCACACCTCTACATTTTCATTTAGGTCATTATTATACAACACAGACGCCAGAGGCCCCAGTACAGATCCCTGCAGAACACCACTAATCACAGACCTCCAGGTAGAATAAGTCCCTTCAACCACCACCCTCTGTCTTCTATGGGCAAGCCAGTTCTGAATCCAAACAGCCAGTTCACCATTGATCCCATGCATGTTAATCTTCTGGATGAGTCTCCCATGAAGGACTGTGTCAGACATCTTATTAAGATCCATGTAGACAATGACCAGAGCTCTGCCTTCATCAATTACACTCCCCAGCTTATCAAAAACTCAATCAAGTTAGTAAAACATGACTTCTCCTATACAAAGCCATACTGGCTGTCCCTAATTAGGCTGTGATTTTCCAAATGTTCAAAAATCCTATCCTTAAGAATTCCCCCCAGTAACTTCCTTACCACTGATGTGAAACTCATCAGTCTGTAGTTTCCAGGATTATCCCTCATTCTCTTCTTGAATAATGGAACATCATTACCTACTCGACAGCACTCCAGGACCTCGCCTGTGGTTAGAGAGGGCGCAAAGATATTGGTTAAAGCCCCAACAATCTCTTCACTTGCCTTTCTCAAAAACCTAGGTTATGTCCCATCAGGTCATAAGGACTTATCCACCTTAATGCTCTTTAAGAGACCCAGCTCCTCCTTTACTTCAAAATGCCCTAGCATATTAATACACTCAGCACTGATCTCCCAATCCTCCGCATCATCCTGCTTGGTAAATACTGGTGTAAAGTACTCATTAAGGACCTCACCCGCATCCTTTTCAACCAAGCAAATGTTCCCCCTTTTATCCCTGAGTGGTGCCATGCACTCCATAGTTATCCTCTTGCTCCTGATGTATGTATAGAATGCCTTGGGCTTCTCCTTAATCCTACTTGCCAAGGACTTTTCATGGCCCCTCCTGGCTTTCCTAATTCCCTTCTTAAGTACTTTTCTAGCTTCTTCATAATCCAGCAAGGCTCAGTTTGACTCTAGCCTCCTAAGCTTTACATACTTCTTCTTTTTCTCCTTGACTAACTTCATCATCTTCCTCAACATCCAAGGTTCTCTTGCCATGCCGGCCTTGTCTGTCCTTCTGACTTGTCGTGTGCTTGTGCAGTTGGTTTTTAAGTACCCTCCACATGTCAGATGTAGACTTGCCCATGAACAGCTGTTCCCAATTAACTCTCCCTAGTTCCTGCCCAATGCTCTTGTAATTTACCGCGTTCCAGTTTAATATTCTACTGCAAGGTCTATCTTATCCTTCTCTGTAGCTATCTTAAAACTTAAGAAACTGCTCACCCACTGAAAGGTCAGTCATCTGGCCAGGCTTGTTACCAACACCAGGTATAGTACAGCCCCTCCTCTCGTTTGACTATCTACATACTAAGAAACCCTCATGGACGCACCTACCAAAGTCTGCTCCATGTAAACCACTTGCACTAAGAAGTCCCCAGTTTATATTAGGGAAATTGAAGTTGTCACTGACAACAATCCTATTTACTCTTTTCCTTAATCTACCTGCATATCTGTTCCTCAGTGTCCCTGCGGCTCCTGGGGATCTGTAGTGCAATACCATCAGTGTGATTGCACCCTTCCTAATCTTGACTTCTACCCATAGAAACTTGGTGGACAAACCCTCTATTATGCTTCCTCTTAAGTGCAGCTCTGATATTGTCCTGATTAGTAGTGCAACTCTTTTCTCCCACCACCACCTTTTACGTCCTCTCTACCTTTTCTAAAACATCAAAACCCTGGGACATTAAGCTCTCACTCCTGTCCTCCTCTCAACCAAGTCTCTTTAATGGCCGCAATATCATTGTTCCAAGCACTGATCCATGCTCTAAATTCATCACTTTTACCCATAATACTCCTAGCATTAATAAACACACACTTCAAGCTATCTGTCCTATCATACCTACTACTTTTCTCCTGCTTGATTTTACCGGCCCTGACATCTGCCTACCTCTCCATCCCTCCACATTCTGAACTGGTGTTCTGGTTCCCATTCCCCAGTCAACCCCGAGGAGCTCTAGTGCACCTCCTGGCCAGGATATCAGTTCCCCACCAGCTTAGGTGCAGCCTGTCCCTCTTGTACTGGTCACCCCACCCCAGAAAAGGTTCCAATTATCCAGAACCTGAAACCCTGCCCTGCCCCCCCGCACCAGGTCCTCAGCCACTACTGATCTCTGCTGTCATCATATTCCTGCCCCTACTGGCTTGTAGAAGTAATCCAGTAGTAATCTACTACAACCAGAAGTAATCCAGAGATTACTACCTTGGAGATCCTGCTCTTCAGCCTCTTTCCTAATTCCCTATATCTCTGTGCAGGTCCTCTTCCCCCTTTCTACCGATATCATTGGCTCCAATGTGCACCACGAACCTCTGACTGCTCACCTACCCCCTTGAAAATATTCTGTAGCCGCTCAGAGGCATCCTGGACTCCAGCACCTGGGAGGCAACACACCATACTGGTGTGGCGGCCACAAAAACTCCCATCCATCCCCTAACTTTTGAGTTTCTATTGCTATTGCTGTGCCTGACTTTACCTTTCCCTGCTGAGCCTCATAGCTGGCCACAGTGCCACTGACTTGGCTACTGCTGTGCCCGAATAGGTCTTACCCCACTCAGCAGTATCCAAAGGGTATACTTGTTGCTGAGGGGAATGACCACAGGGAATCCTGTACTAACTGCTTCCTCCCCTTTCCTCTGGTGGTCACCCATCTTCTATCTGAAGCCTGCGTTCTGGCTGTGACCAATAAAACTTTCACCTATGAGGTTTTCAGCCTCCTGGATGGTCCTGGTAACATCCAGCTCCAGCTGCAGTTCCACTTGCTTGACCATAGTTCAGTAGCTGAAGGTGGGTGTACTCCCTGCAGTTGTAGTCATCAGAGAGACAGGAGGAGCATTCTACCAACCTAACCATCCTGTCTACACTGAACTAAGGATTTACAGTCAATAAAGAAGCTTGCCTGTCCTTCCCTGTACCTTCTCTCTTAAACCCTTGAGTTTTGAACTTATGGTCACTTACTCAGCCTCTTCTCCGCGAGCTCGTTGTACGCTTGGCACCAACTTCTCAAGCCCAAGTTCCATAATCAATATAAATGATTCAGCACCCTTAGCTTCTGCCTGTTCTCACTGAGGTTTGACCACTCTAATACTGGCCCACTCCACTTACACCTCCCTTCTTTTTAGTGTTTGGAAAGATGGTGGTGCGCTTAGATGTAGCGACCACTCTGGGTCCAATCAGAAGTGTATTTGTTCTTCCTGTAAGTCTCTATTATGATTGAAAATCACTGCTGGATACTGAGAATGTCAAATACTGCAGGACTAACCTATCAGCAATTTGTTCAGTAGTGATGGAGGTGCACTTGTTCTGTACCTTTGTGCCAAGATGCTGTGTGGTTTTAAAAGAAAAAGCTGCAAGTGATTGTCTTTGATTTTTTTATTGTGATCACGAGACCCTGTCAGACATTAATAACGTAGAATACTGCGAACCTGGTTCACTGGTTCATTAGAGAGACTGGTGCAGGGGAGCTGCATTGCCTGGGTTGTTGCATAGATAAGGACCACAAGCCTTGGACTTGCCAGTGAAAGATATGCCAGAGCTGTCAGTGTGCTACTGGATTTCATACTGGGTTCAGTGCTGCCCTCCAGTGTTTGCTCAGTGCTTAACTCCAGTGTTCACTGGGTAGATGAACAAGTTGGACCAGGTCAACTCAGGGGACTTGGTCTTTCTTTTTGTGACCCTTTTTCTGAAATTGTAGCCATATGTCCTGTGTGCTGTTGGTATTGTGTTTTGCACCTTGGCCTTGGAGAAACGGTTTCATTTGTCTACATTCACTTATGGTGGAATGATAATTAAACCTGAACTTGAAGCTCGAACTTTGTATTAGCTGAAATAAAACTCACTCCCAACGAGACGAGTTTTTTCAAATGGCTCGTGCCCAAAAACATTGTCACTCTCTCAGTCACTAACTCAAAGAATGGCTCACTCAAACAATGACTCACTCCCATTGAGAGTTAGTTATTTCCAATAAGTATGATTATAAAATTAATAGATGACAGAAAAACTAGTGTGGACAGTAAGGAGGGCTGTCTAAGGCTACAGCGTGCTATAAATCAGTTGGAAAGTTGGGCCAAGTATGGCAGATGGTATTTAATCTTGATATGTGCGATGTGATGCAATTTAGGAGAAGAAACAAGGGTATGATAAACAGAAAATGGTAGGGCCTTGGGGAGTATGATGAGCAGAGAGATATTGGAATGCAAATCCAGAACTCCCTGAACTGGCAGAACAGGTAGAGATGGTGTTCAAGAAGGGATATGGGATACCTGCCTTTATCAGCCATGACATAGAATATAAGAGCTGGAATGTCACATTACAACATTATAAAACTTTGGTTAGACCAAACTTGGAGTACTGTATGCAGTTTTGGTCATTATTGTAGGAAGCATGTAGTTGCACTGGAGAAGGTGCAGAGGAGATTCAGCGGATTGAACCATTTCAGATACACAGATTGTATAGCTGCATGTGTGTTTTCCGGAGTGGAGGAGGCTGAGCGGTGAGATGATGGAGGCGTACAAAATTGAGGGATATAAACAGTAAGAATTGTATTCCCATAATAAGAGTTGTCTAAAAGGGCATTGTTTAAGATGAGGGCAGAAGGGGTAAGAGGGACAGAAGGGAGTTTTCACATGGGCTAGTTAGGATCAGGAGTGTGCTGCCTAAGGAGGTAGTAGAGCCAATGCTCGCAAAAAGTTGATTGAAGCTTCCAGAGAAACATTTGAATCACCAAGGTATAAGAAGCAATGGACCTCGTGGGTAAATGAGATTAGTATAGATGGATGCAACAGTGGATGTGGTGAGTCAAAGGGCTTCATTCTGTGCTGTATGACTCTTATCACTCTGTTAACCCCTCAAATCCTTGAGGATTTTCAGTATTTTCTGGTGTCAGTTTTCCAGCATCTGCAAATAGACCTGTAAACTTTTATGATTTGGTTCACATTATCATTTACATTGTTTCCCACTACATTTAAAGTACTGGATCTATTGCCTTTTAGGTTGCGTGCGGCTTAAATCACACACTAGCTGTCTCTGCTGATAGCATGATGGTTTGGGCCTTTGGTGATGGAGATTATGGAAAGCTTGGTCTAGGTAACTCAACAGCCAAGTCCTCTCCTCAGGTATGGCTTACCAAACTTTGGTGATTATAATAACATTAATTCATATTTTTCCTCCCTGATGCTCTATGATGGCATCAAATAAAGCAAATATTTAAACAGTCAACTTCTATGGCTACATTTGTGGAGTTTAATGTTTCTAAGTAATTAAGTATATAATTCAGCTTTTTTGTTGCTGTTATTTAGTGTAAAGGATTTTAAATTTTCTTTTTGCAGAAAGTAGATGTTTTGTGTGGAGTAGGAATCAAGAAGGTTGCTTGTGGCACACAGTTTTCTGTTGCCTTGACAAAAGATGGCCATGTGTACACCTTTGGCCAAGGTAAGACAATCATCGTGGATTTTTATGGATTCATATTTAGAATGTACAAAGTGAACGTGTAGGAACATTGGAAGCAATGCAAAGAACCATCAGGCTATTTAGTGGGAATTAGTTTGGGTCTGTATTCCATGGAGTTTAGAGAAATAAGATCCTAAGGTAAGGGAGCCATGGTAGATATTGGTATGTTTTCACTAGTAGGATAGTCATAACAAGATGACGTAACTACAAGATTCACTGGACATTAAAAACTGAAATAAATGCATAGCAAATTCTTTTTGTGAATCTCTGGAATTCTCTGCTTTGTGGTGCTAATTATAAATGAATGAAATTTATAATGAACAAAGAAATGTGAGAAAAATAAATCAATATGAACTGATTGATCAGACCATAAGGCATCTGAGCAGAATGAGGCCATTCGAGCCCTTGTGTCTACTCCGCCATTCCGTCATAGCTGATTTATTACCCCCCTTCTACCCCATTCACCTGCCTTCTCCCACAATATTTGCCCTGATTAATCAAGAACCTATCAACCTCTACCTTAAATATACCCATTGACTTGGCCTGTATATCCATCTGACAATGAATTCCACAGATTTACCACCCTCTGGGTAAAGAAATTTTTCCTTACCTCTGTTCTAAATGGATGTTTCTCTGTTCTGAAGCTGTGCTTTTTCACTCTCCCACTACAGGAAACATCCTCTCCACATCCATACAATCTAGCTCTTTCAAATTTCAATGGGTTTCAATGGGATGTTCTCTCATTCTTCTAAACTCCAGCGAGTACAGGCCCAGAGCATCAGATACTTTTATGTTAACCCTTTCATTCCTGGGATCATTTTCGTGAACCTTCTCTGGACCCTCTCCAATGCCAGTACAGCTTTTCTTTGATAACGGGCCCAAAACTGATCACAATACTCCCAAGTGTAGCCTTCTAAAGCCTCAGCGTTACATCCTTGCTTTTGTATTCTAGTCCTCTCAAAATAAATGCTATCATTGCATTTGTCTTCCTCACCACTGACTCGACCTGTAAGTTAACCTTTCAGGAATCCTGAACAAGGACTCCCAGGTTCCTTTGCCCTTTGATGTATTATTGAATTCCATGAACCAAAGCTTGGTTTAACAAACCAGTGATGAAGGAAAGATGAGACACTGCAGTTACTAGCAACCTGAAATAAAAACAGAAAATGCTGGAACTGCTCAGTAGGTTAGGCAACATCTGTGGGGAGAGAAACAGAGTTAATTATTGTTTCATGTCATTGACTTTCATGAGAGAACTGTTATTAATCCAGAGACCCATTTTTTCCAAGAACATGAAATTCAAACTCCACCGCACCAAGTTAGCTAAATCTAGTTAACCAAGTAATCAAAATAAAGACATCCGTTAGTCTTGCGAGACCATGGATCTGCGCCTGGAAAGTCTTCACTCTCCAGGGCGCAGGCCTGGGCAAGGTTGTATGGAAGACCAGCAGTTGCCCATGCTGCAAGTCTCCCCTCTCCACGACACCAAGTGAAGGGCATTAGGACCCAGACAGCTTGGCACCAGTGTCGTCGCAGAGCAATGTGTGATTAAGTGCCTTGCTCAGGGACACAACACGTTGCCTCAGCTGGGGCTCGAACTCATGACCTTCAGGTTGCTAGTCCAATACCTTAACCACTTGGCCACATGCCCACTAAGTAATGAGTGGTTAAGCATTGGTCCAGTGATCTGAAGGTGGCTAGTTCAAGCCTCAGCTGAGACAGCGTGTTGTGTCCTCAAGCAAGGCACTTAGCCACACATTGCTCTGCAACGACACCGGTGCCAAGCTGTATCGGCCCTAGTAGTGCCCTTCCCTTGGACAACATTGGTGGTGTGGAGAGGGGAGACTTGCAGCATGGGCAACTGCCGGTCTTCCATACAACCTTGCCCAGGCCTGTGCCCTTCCAAGGCGCAAATCCATGGTCTCATGAGACTAACAGATGCCTATTAAGTAATCAGGAAATTATAGAAATAGCATGTTGTATTAGTATTGATCATAAAGCTACCAGTTTATTGATTTAAAAATCCACCTGGTTGACCAATTTCGCTTGAGAAGGAAACCTGTTGAGCTTACTCAGTTGAGTCCACGTGAGACTCCCCCTTCTTTCCCCCCCCCCACCGCCCCCAAATATTTCCAATAATTTCTATTTACGTTCTGGTTGTTGTAAATGTAAATGAAGGTTAGTTAGAGATTTCCACTAATCAGTAAGATCCTGGGAAAAGGTTCGGATTAACTTGACCACCACCTTTCCTGTGTTAATTTAATCTGTAACATAAATCCGACAAGACGGATAATCATTGTCAGAAGTGACAAAATTACAGAGTAGAAATCTGTCCTATGGTCTGGAGAGAACGGTCTCGGCCCGAAACATCAACTATGTACACTTTTCCAGAGATGTTGCCTGGCCCACTGAGTTCCGCCAGCGTTCTGTGTGTGCTGCTTGGATTTCCAGCGTCTGCAGACTTTCTGTTGTTTGTGATATCCATCCATTGTTCACTTTTGATCATATCTGCATAAAAGGATGGGGCACAGGAAGTGCTGGTTTGCATCTGGCGGGTGAACTTTTGTATTGTCTGTGGAATCTGGAGAGGCCTCAGCTGTAAACGTGACCTAAGTATATTTTATGATGAGAGCAGACCTTGCACTATAAAGCTTGGTAAATTAGTGCTCATGGTGGTCCAAGAATAAATGGTCTGTCTTCACCTTGATAAATTTGTTCATTTATGGATTGAAAATTAAATACTGACAATCTAATACATCTTTCTGTCCACCTAGACCGCCTGATAGGCTTGCCTGAGGGTCGTGCTCGCAACCATAATAGACCTCAGCTTGTACCTGCTCTGAATGGAGTTTTTATTGAGGACATAGTGGTGGGCGCTGAGCACACGCTGTGTCTTTCATCGTCTGGAGATGTTTATGGATGGGGCAGCAATTCAGAAGGGCAGGTAAGAAATTTGAACAACCTGAACTTTTACCCGTCTGTGATGAAAATGTAAGGTGCTCGATTAGATGTGAATTCAGAATTAGAGGGCACGGGTTGTAACTCTTGCTCGAGAGCAACTGGAGATTTGTGTACAAACTATTTCTGTTGAATATTTTTGATGCTCAGTGAATGTAAAAATATTGGAATAAAACGAATTGTAAATGAGATTGTAACTAAAGCAGGTGGGCACACAAAGCAGGCAATGGTTTGAGTTGGTGGTGTTGCGATTTCTCTTACTACTGAGATGTCAGGTATCAGAAGGTTCTGCTGTGTAATCTGAGAAGAAAGCAAGATGACACTACTTCAACATTAATCTGTAAGAACTAAGCTTTTTCCACCCCTAACAAGGACACTGATGTCAGGGTATGTGGCTGGGTGTTTAGGACTTTCCTATGAAGTTTCTGTTGTCTCCAGCCTGGGTATTTGCTTCCAGCTTGGTGTACTACATAATGATGAGCAACAATATCAGATGCAGCCAGGACTCCCTGCACTGCAGACTGCTCCCACTCCAAACTGAAAGAGGGTTTTGAGAGTTAATGGGAATATATTTTTTTAATGACTATCCTCTTTAAAAACTCCAGCTTTTTCCTCTTCCTTATTCTTACTGGGCATTAGACCCTGGGATTCCTAGTTCTCTTCTAACTGAACAATTGACTGCAATGCTTCCTGCAAGTATAGTTATCCCAGACTATGTCCTCTCTGTCATCCCTGTCCTCTCATTCCGTAGCACCTTCCATACCAGGAGGTAAGTCTGACACACTCACAATTAATTTAGATAACTGACTACTTCACATTATTAATTTTGATATACAGTAGCTAAATGTAGAGAAAAGTAATGCTGACTTTAAAACCCAAATGACTTTGACCTGTGCAGCTACTGGATCACTTACAATCAGAAACCCTTTTCTTCTTCACAGTATAATTATTTTTCATTTTAAATGCTTTCTGTAAATGCCTTTTTATCTCGAGGATGGGTATAAACACAGATGCTCCTGGTTTTGGTCGAACAACAGAAGTATTCACGGTTGTGCCTTGTCTCCAGTTTACAATCTCCACTCCTTTTCCCTCTGTGTAGCTGGGTCTGGGACACACCAATCATGTAAGAGAGCCGATTCTAGTCACAGCACTCCAGGGAAAGAGTATTCGGCAGATTTCAGCAGGACGTTGCCACAGCGTGGCATGGACGGCCCCTCCAGTACCACCAAGAGCACCAGGTGAGCTGGCAACAGCTTATCTTCAGGTTTACTGTAAAAGTTGCATGGCTCCATTCAATCATTAATAATTACTTTGAAAGGATTTTTGTCAAATATTTGAGTAGATATTCACCATTTTAATAAATGTGAATATCTACTATTCTATGTATGTAGAGCAAGAATTTCCCCTCAAATCAAGGTTCTTCTAAATAAACCACTATTATAAGGTCGCATGAAATAGATGAAGTATTTATTGTACAGGTAGGTAAATTGTGTTTCTTGTAAATTAACAACTTGATCAGAGTTCAAAGTAAAATTTATTATCAGAGTACATGCATATCGCCACTTACAACCCTGAGATTGTTTTTCTGCGGGCATACTTAGCAAATCTATGGAACAGTACTTGTGAACATCAGGAACTGTGCAAATGCAGTTATAAATAAATAGCAATAAGTACAAATACAACATCCATCAATATAACAGTCTTTAAGTAAGTCCTTGAATGAGTGTAGCTATCGTGTTTTGTTCAAGAGCCTGATGACTAAGGGGTAGTAACTGTTCTTGAGCCTGGTGGTGTGAGTCCTGAGGCACCTGTACCCTCTACCTGATGGCAGCAACAAGAAAAGAGCATGGCCTGTGTGGCGAGGTCTTCTCGTGATGGAAGCTGCTTTTCTACGGCTATGTTTCATGTAGATGTGCTCAATGGTTGGGAGGATTTTACCGTGATGTGCTCGGCCAAATCCACTACCTTTTGTAGGATTTTCCGCTCAAAGGCATTGATGTTCCCATACCGGGCCGTAATGCGAGGAGGTTATGGTGCCTGTGGAAAGTGAGACAATTTGGTTTATTGGAGGTCAGGAAAAACTATTGCATGTTCTATTACCCATTATTCGATTAATCCGTGTGGGGAAAATCCATGATTGGCCTTTTCTGCGTTTTCCCTGGTTGACCTGTGGAGAGTAATTTTTTTCCTCTTTATCAGTGGTCATGATGGACCAGCTGCCGAAAAGTTGTTCATTTCTAAGTCTTTTGGAATTGTGTCCAGCAAGTCTGATAACTTGTGGCACCTTAAAGTATTCTGAAAAGGGTGATAGCTGCTGTTCACGGCCACAAATATCATAGAGAAAGTCCAGTGCTGCTTGGTATCAGAAGAGTCTGTTTACTACAAGTCTGTTAAATGAAGAAACCACAGCACCACCACCACCTTGATGGGGGTAATTATTGGAGGGTTGCCAGTATCAGCCACACCCTGTGAACAATTTATTTAGAAAAATCACTCTTGCTGGCTTCTGATCATCTTGCCCCACAACGGGATGGTGATTTTTTTTTTTGTTTTATTTCTATATTTGCCTGAATTTTGTAGTAAAAGGTGAAGCTTCACCTAAACTTGAATGAAAAATTGGATTAGTATGATGCTGAAATGTTTTTTGATTGTGCACTTGATGTGAGAATCTGCTGTTCCTCTTGGTAGGTGTATCCGTGCCTCTGCAGTTGGGTCTGCCAGACTCCGTTCCACCACAGTTCAGTTCACTGAAGGAAATAAATATCGAAACAATCAGGGCCAGGCTCCGGTTGCTCTACCACTTCTCTGACCTTATGTACTCGTCGTGGAGGTTGCTTAATCTTAGTCCCAACAATCAGGTAAGCAGCGTTGGAAACGGGACAGCTAGCTCTTTAATAATGAATCGTCCATTTTAAAAAAAACATCAAAAATTTTTGAACTAATATTTTTAATTGTGATTACAGAATAGTACATCGCACTATAATGCTGGAACATGGGGAATAGTCCAAGGCCATCTGAGGCCTTTACTTGCACCAAGAGTTTATACTCTTCCAATGGTGCGTTCTATAGGAAAGACAATGGTCCAAGGCAAAAATTATGGCCCCCAGATCACTGTGAAAAGGATATCTACCAGGTTTGTTTTATTAAACATTTTCCGCTGTGCATTGCCTTATTTCTACAGATCAATTTGAATAGCTCCAGTTTTTTTTTTCCCCTTCACAATGACGAAAGATGTCCTTAATGTTTTGTTGCATCCCTACTTCTATTCCTAGAGGCCGGAAGTGTAAGCCTATCTTTGTACAGATTGCGAGACAAGTGGTTAAGCTCAATGCTTCAGATCTGCGATTACCTTCTCGTGCTTGGAAGGTGAAACTGGTGGGAGAGGGTGCTGATGATGCTGGTGGAGTATTTGACGATACCATCACAGAAATATGTCAGGTAATATTTACTTCATCTACTTGCATAATAGCTCTTCAGAGTGTCCTAAAATGGAGCAAGGATGCCAATTTCTATTCGAGTCAAAGTTTTAAAAAGTAGCAGGTTCTGAGCAAATTTTTGGACCATAAAATTTTAATGTTGCCTCAAGGTTAACAATATTTTTAATTAATAACAATTGTAATTGAGTTTTAGATTATTGTTAGTTGCATAATTTGATTTTCTTGTATGTTATTCTGATTAATATGTATAAAATGTTGACTTGAGAGGCATAAATAGAGCGGATAGTCAGACTGTTCCCAGGGTGGAAATGGCTAATACAAGGTGTAGGTGGGATGTCAGGTAGATTTTTTACACAGAGACTGGTAGGTACGTGGAAAGTGTAGGGGGATGTCAGGTAGATTTTTTTTTTTACACAGACTGGTAGGTATGTGGAACGTACTGCCAGGGGTGGTGTCAGAGGCAGATACATTAGGGACATTTAGGAGGCTTTTCCTGGGTGGTGAGAGTCCTCGGTGATGATGCTGCCTCTTGAGGATGGTGGGGAGCATGGTGCCCATGATGGAACTGGCTGAGTCCACAATCCTCTGAGACTCTTGTTATCCTGTGCATTTAGACCTCCATGCCAGGAGGTGATGCAAGCAGTCAGAATGCTCCTTAACACATACAGTAGCATGCAAAAGTCTTGGAGACCCTAGGTTGTTTTAATATACATTTATTTTAGATGTTTATTTTTTTGTCTTCTGAATTAGTGTATCAGCAGAAAACAGCAAATTTTAAATTTGGAATTTGTTGCCACAGGTGGTTGTGGAGGCCAAGTCAATGGGTATATTTAAGGCAGATATTGATGGGTTCTTGATTAGTCAGGGCTTGAAGGGGTACGGGGAAAAAGCAGAGATTGGCGCTGAGAGGGAAATAGATCAGCCATGATGAAATGGCGGAACAGACTCGGTGGGCCAAATGGCCTAATTCTGCTCCTGTGTCTTGTGGATGAAAGTAAAACCAGTATGTGGAAGGGAAGGGTTGGATTGATCTTAAAATAGGTTAAAAGGTCAGCACGACATCGTTGGCCGAAGGGCCTGTACACAGTACGATGCTGTACTGTTCTGTGTTTAGTAACAAGATACACTTTACTTGTTAAACAGGAGCTTGAAATGGGGATCGTAGACCTGCTCATTCCTACTCCGAATGTCACGGCTGAAGTAGGCTATAATAGAGACAGGTAAGAATTAGTACTTAATTCCTGTGAAAATTTTGTTGGCTGATTCCTGATACGCAAGAAAATGTTTTATTTTTTGTACTTTTTTAATGAATGAGCAAATGGAATGTTGTCCATTAATCAATGTAAACCTGAGATTACTTTTAGCAGAAGAGCCTTCAATCTTTCTTCGTTGTTCAGCACTAAAATATTTGACAGATAATCAAAGTCTGAACAATCATCTTGAGTTCTAGATTATAAATATAATTCTGGAATCAGAACCTAAACTTACTTCCGAATAATCTAAAGCTTTCTAGAATAAAGTGTAGGTCGCTGATTTTGCTGCACAATACACGGAGTGTTAACCCTGTGCTCTGGGGATGGATGGGGTCTTGGAGCATAGCAGACTTCAGGGGCTGAATGGCCTAATTCTGTTCCTTTGTCTAGTGGATCCTGGAGAACTAGTGAGGCAATTTTCCTTAAATGACAGCAGCATCTGCACTTTACCACCTCCTTTACAAAGAGGGAAAGATATTATTTTCCCTATATGATCATAACTCTTTACCTCCACAGCCTCCTGTGCAAGTTCTTTTAATTACTGGAAACAAGTGAAAAATTATTCATTCAAAATTATGCATGCACTTGTGTTCCCACAGGTTCCTCCTTAACCCTTCTGCTTGTTCGGAAGAGCATCTGCTGCAGTTCAAGTTTCTAGGCATTCTTATGGGTGTTGCCATTCGCACAAAGAAACCATTAGATCTCCACTTAGCACCAATGGTGTGGAAGCAGCTCTGCTGTATTCCACTTTCTTTAGAAGATCTGGAAGAGGTGGACTTGCTTTATGTACAAACACTGAACAGCATTCTTCACATTGAAGATAGTGGAATTACTGAGGAGAATTTCCATGAGGTATGGTTCATGATTGAATTATAAACTTAAAAGCATCTTTCATTATTTGCATAATATCAAATGACCATTCCCCTTTCCCAAGTTTAGCGTGGGAAAATGATTCACTGCAAGCATGCACACCATTGGACCCTGGGGAAAAGGGAAATGCTGAGATTGCGAAGATGTGAAGGGAGCAGCAAATCTAAAAGTGCTGTCAAATGGCCTTGATATTCTGCTGTTTTACTAGACTTTAGTGCCAGCTGCCAGGAATGATAATGACAGAGAACTGTTAGATGTATTGTGGGTCTGTCAGCAGCAGCTGGCTTGCATTGCCACTTGCCCTTCTAAATCTAAGTGACATCTTTTTGTCCTCTCTTGTAACATTGCTTTCTTGTTTCCTCCCATCCAATCCACAGATCTCCTTATTTTCCCTCAATTGATGACTCCCAAGAAATGTTAAATTATACTGAGCTTATTTGGTTCAGGACTAATCCCTGTGTTGAAACTATTTCCTTCCTGCTAAAATGTCTGTGGCGAGCACGGAAGCGGTAGCTACATATGTTGTTCTGATGGAATAGACAAAGTGGTTTCATATTCAATCTGCCTCCTTCCATTTTTATCATCTCTGAATCCCTCTGGTGCAGTCGTAGAATAATGTTTCTCCACGCCTATATAGTGTAAAATGCTCACTACTGAGTTTTCTAACCCTTTCTCATTATGCTGTTTTCACGTATAAAGAGAATATCAGAGATCCACAAGACTGCGGGACTTAGGAGCAGAATTACGCCATTTGGCCCATCAAACCAGCTTCACCATTCAATCATGGCTGATTTATTTTACCTCTCAATCCCATTATCCTGCCTTCTTCCCATAACGTTTGATGCCTCTACCAACCAAGAACCTATCAACATCTACTTTAAATATACTCAATATACCATTGTCGTAATGAATTCCATGTGTGGCACCCTGTCAAAGGCCTCTGAAAATCCAAGTGAACATCTTCCACTTTGACTGTTCAGCCTGTTATCTCCTTATAAAATTCCAACAGATTTCTCAGGCAAGATTAACCCTTAAGGAAACCATTCTAACTTTGGCCTCTTTTATCATGTAGCTCCAAATACCCCAAAACCTCATCCTTAATAATAGACTCCAACATCTTATCAACCACTGAAGTCAGGCTAACTGACCTATAATTTCTTGTCTTTTGCTCCCTCCCTTCTTAAAGAGTGGTGTAACAGTTGTGATTTTCCGGTCCTCCAGAGCCACTCCAGAATCTAGTAATTCTTGAAAGATCACTACTGGTGCCTGCACAATCTCTTTAGCTTTCTCTTAGTGATAACGACTACTCTCGCTTCTAACTCCTGACACTTGAATTGCTAGCATAACTGATGTCTTTCATAGTGAAGACTGATGCAAAATACTTATTAAGTTGATCTGTCATTTCTTCCTCAGTTACTACGTCTCCTGTGTTACCTTCCAGCGGTCTGATATCCACTCTCACCTCTCTTTTACTCTTTATATATCCGAAAACTTTTGATATCATCTCTGATATTATTGGCTTGCTTACCATCATATTTCATCTTTACTCTCCTTATTGCAATTTTTAAAGATTTCTTCTGTTGGTTTTTAAAAGCTTCCAATCCTCTAGCTTCTCACTAATTGTTGCTAGATTGTATGCCCCCTCTTCTGCTTTTATATTGCCTTTAACCTCCCTTGTCAGCCACGGTTGCCTCATCCTTCCTTCAGAATACTACTTCATATTTAGGATGAATCTATCATGCACCTTTCGAATTGCTCCCAGAAACCCCAACCTTTGCTGTTCTGCTATCATCCCTGGTAGTGTTCCGTTCCAATCAACTTCGGACAGCTCCTCTCTCATGCCTCTGTAATTCCCTTTACTCCACCTGGAATACAGATATATCTGATTTTAGCTTCTCCCTCTCAAACTGCAAGGTGAATTCTATCATATTACGATCACTGTCTCATAAAGGTTCCTTTACTTTAAGCTCCTTTTATCAAATGTGGTTCAGAATTGGCTTTTCCTTAGTGGGCCCAACCACAAACTTCTCCAAAACACCATTCCTTCTCCTGGGGTCCAGCACCAATCTGATTTTCCTAATCAAGCTGAATATTGAAATTCCCCCGTGACCATTGACTTTTGTGCATGCCTTCTCTGTCTCCAGTTGTAATTTCTGTCCCCCATCTTGGCTACAGTTCGAAGCCTGTATATAATTCCCATTGGGGCCTTTTTACCCTTCCAGTTTCTTCACTCTATCCACAGGATCTATATTTTCTGTTACATTGTCACTTCTCTCTAAGGATTTGATCTCATTTTTTAGCCAACAAAGCCGCTCCTCTGCCATTCATTGCAAACTCACCATGCATTTTTGCATGCTTTTTGCCTCTTGTAGAATCAGTCTGGCACATAGTAGTGGCCCAGATTCTGTCATCTGATTCAAACCATCAATAGCTTCAAGAAGGGATAAGCGATGATCTTCCTGCTCTACGTACAGAACAGTGAGAGCATTGCTTATCCTTTCTTGAATCTAATTGTCAGGAGGGCACAGGTTATCAACTGCAGCACAAAACATCTTGCAGGTGCTCCAGATAATTGTCCTGGACTCCATTTGGCAGTGTAGTATCCCAGCATTTATATTTAAATATCCTTAGTTACGCAATGAGAATGGGGACGGGATGAATATCTAATGTAACATACTGTAATATCTCTGATATTAATAAATGTATAATACCAGAGAGCATGCATTTAAGGTGAGAAAGGGTAATTTTAGAGGAAATGAGGGGTAAGTTGTTTTTTTTTTACACAGAGAGTAGTGGGTGCCCAGAAAGCACTGCCTTGGTGGTAGTAGGGGCAGACACATTAGTGACTTTTAAGAAACATTTAGGTAGCCACATGAGGGTGAGGAAAATGGAGGGATATGGACATTGTAGCGATAAAGGATTAGTTTATTTGGCACTTGATTACTAATTTATTTGGTTCAGCACAACATTGTGGGATGAAGGGCCTGTTCCTCTGATGTATATTCTGTGTTCTAATATCTGTTCCGTGAGACCAGCATCATCATTGAGATAAGTTGTAGAGTACATCCAGTTGATGAGTTAAAGGGCAACTGGAAAGAGAAAAGGAACAAAAGCCATGAAATAATGACAGTTGCTCCTTTTAGTTGCAAAATGCAGGACTGTCACCCATGCCCAGCAGATCAGGCTGCACCAATGGAGAGAGAAAAACTGAGCCAATATCACAGGTGGGTGATACAGTAGAAATGGCCAGCGATGGTACGAGCTGGAGAAATCAAGTTACCTGAAGTTGTGGCTTTCAATATTATACCCATGTTCAGACGGAAGATGAGGTGCCATTCCCCAGGTTTACACTGAGCATTATTACAACAGGTCATAAGGCCAGAGACAGGTCAGAATGGGATGGGAAATGAGTCGGACTGTGTGCTGTGAGTCACCCCTGCAGACCGAATGGACTTGCTCCGTAAGCGGTCACCCAATCTGCATTTGATTTTTCCTTTGCAGAAGAGATCACAATGTGAACATTAAATGTCGCAGATTAGGTTAGAAGAGGTACAAGTGAATCACAACTTCACTCAGAAGAACTGTTTGGGTTCTTTCCATGGTTGGTCAGGGAAGAAGTAAAAGGATAAATATTGCGTTTTTGTGGTTGAGCAGAAAAGGAGCACGAGGAAGGGTGTGAGAGAGTAGACCAGGGAGTCAGGAGAGAAAAGTCCCTTCAAAGCACTGAAAAGAAAGAGCAGGGGAATATGAGCTTCTTATTGAAGCCGCTGGAAACTGCAGTAAGTAGATAAGAGGTCTTTAAGGACTGTATCAACTAGAGTGGAGAGGAACTCAATGGTACAGGAAGGAGGAGATGTACAGAGATAACCTGTGTGGAAAGATCTCATCAGAACAGTATATAAGTAGCCTATCAGTTTCAAAGTTAGCACATGAATCCTCCTTTGTGTGAGTTGTTTACTTTGATGGGTCAAATTTTGGTCAATTCTTTACACAAGCGTGCTTGTTATAACACTGACTTTTACACAGCATGGAGCAAAAGAGCACATTAATTGAAGTCTATGTTGTATATATTTGCTGTTGACATTCAATAAAACTCATGTCCTGGAAAACCAAGTGGTTATTCCTCAGGAATGTGAGGGGTTTCCTGTGTTATTTAAAACATTTATTGAATACACCATTGAAACATTTCTAACCCCTTGGACTTAGTATTTAATTTTATGTATTCCATTTCATGTAAAGTTATTACAAACTGATGTTGGGTTTCTTTATATTTTGCCAAATAAATATTGAAGAGCCGTTCTGGAGAAACTTGAATTCAAATTTCAGGCTATTCTCTCGGGTAGACAAGATATTTGGTCTGATTTAGTAATACTGCTTTTTTTTGTGTGTTTCAGATGATACCTCTTGATTCGTTTGTGGGGCAAAGTGCAGATGGCAAAATGGTGCCCATAATCCCGGGTGGGAACAGCATCCCACTCACCTTTTCCAATAGGAAGGAGTATGTGGACAGGGCAGTCGACTATCGGTTGCATGAAATCGATCGTCAAGTAAGTACACCAACTTTTAAGTAGACCTAACTCATTTCGTAAACTAATTCGGTCACATTTTATTTTTTCTATTATTTAAAATTAACTAAATTGAATACTTAGTATTAGAACGTAGTGGAAATACATGCAAAGTGCTATTTCTCCTGCTTTGACAATTTGTGTCCTATACATAATTTTACTTCATTGTGAAGAGCTTTTATGTTTTTCATTATTAGAGGCACACGATTGCCAGTTTGGTGCAGTACGTGTGCTTATTGTTTTAGTTCCATCTCTGTCTTCGTAAGTATCCCCTTGGCTGCCTTGCTTGTGCTATGGCCTTGTAGGTGCTGAGGTGAGCAGTGAGGGCACTGTGGGAGCCATGGATGGGCAGGAGTCTGGCAGGATTAGTGGTCTGGATAAACTGAGGGCACTCCCACTCTGAATCAGCATGGATGTTGTATCTCTTCAAAACAATTTTGAACATCTTGAATATAAAGTCATTGTCTTTTCCCGTTTCCAGCTGGTAATCTGCTGCGACAAAGCTTCAAGCACAATGACTGTGCTTGGCTCTGTAACCTGCCCAGTAAAGCTAATTTAGTGTAATTATGGTCTCCTTTCTGTTGCCCAGAGAGAAAACTTATCTCCAGTGAATTTGGTGGATTTTCCGGAGAGTATTTTGTGGTGCTTTGAGTCGTCTGCTGTAGGCTGTACAGATCTCAGAAACATAAAGGAGGGGGCATGGGTAGACCGTGAATGTTGCGCCACATCAGAGATCTCGATCTTAAGCCACTGTTCTTTAGTAAATCACTGGTGCTTTGAAGCCAGTGCTTAATTTCATCGTGAATGGCTGCCAGCACTGAAGTGTGGCTCCCGAGAGAGAAGAAGTGTTCTGCGTTTTACAGGGTGTCAAAGGGGCAATGTGATGCAGTGGGATCAGGCTGGCATAGAGGACCATGGTCATGCAGATATTGAGTATGAGGTATTCCTGTCTTTAGCAAGCATCATTTGACAGGTTACTTGCAACTTCGTAAGTTTTTTTTAAGCTTGAGGTACCAATGGGTAGACAGCTATTAAGTCCGGGATCTGAAATTTGGACACTGTAGCCGTCAGTATTTTTATTAATACAGCCTTCAGTAATGCTGTGTGGATTCCCAGCTCATCCATTTAAAGGGACTGCATACTGAACTTCATCATATGACAGATTCAGTGAGGTTATCAGAGTTCCAATAATTGTGCCCTTAAGCCAACTAAATTCCACTGCTGGAGAGGTTGACAAACACCGTAGAGAGATTTTGGATACATTTCAAGATGTCTTAACACCTCTTGACAAATTCCTTTTCTATAGCAATTTGTTTTCTTCCCTGAGAGGCATCAATAGCTGTACAATGTGTAAAATTCATCTGCAGTGAATTTTACATCCTCTAGTCTGAAAGGTATGGTGACCAGCTGTCACTAATCCTGTTTCTCCTGAAACCATGCTGTTTAAAAGGCCAAAATCAAACAGCTCCTTTTGCTGCTGTTGAGATCGGTGACCACCTGCAATCTCAGTTACTAGCTGCTTTATCCATGGAGAACTCTGGCAGCCACACTCAGCTTCTTGGCTTCAGGGTCATTCTTAGCAACTGTGGCACAAGAACATCAGAAATAGAAGCAAGAGTCAGCCATCTGGCCCATCGAGCCTGCTGTCCCATTCAAAGATCCAAAGTGCATTTATTGTCAAAGAATGTATAAATTATACACCTTGAGATTTGTTTGCTTACAGAGATCAGAGCTGATCTGGCTTAGGACTCAGCTCCACCTACCTGCTCCTCTGTAGCCCTTAATTCCCCTGTGATGCAAAAATCTAACTAACTGTGTCATAATCAAGTAGGTTCTATTGCTTCCCTTGGCAAAGAATTCCACAGATGCACTATTCTGTGAAAAGTTTCTCCTCATCCCTGTCCTAAATCTGTTCCCCTGAATCTTGTAGCTATGTCCCACTTACCAATAGAAGCAACATTCCTACCTCTGTCTATCCCTTTCATAATTTTATATTTCTTCTGAATTCCAGTGAGTATAGTCCCAGGTGACTCAGTTTCTCTTCACAAGTTAACCACTGCCCCCCCCCCCCATATAAGGGTTTAACCTGGTGAATCTCTTCTGCATCACTTCTAAAGCCAGTTTATTTTCTTTAATGTTTCTTTAAGTCAGGAAACCAGAACTGAATGCTGCATTCCATATGTGGCCTCAACCGTATCCTGTGTAGTTGCAGCGTAAACCTCCCTGTTCTTAATTTCAATCTCTCTGACGTGAAGGCCAGCATTCCATTTGTCGTCTTAATAACCTGTTGCATCTGCAAACCAACCTTATGCAGAAGCAATCCCCAGTCCCTCTGCACAAGGGCATGCTGCAACCTTCCAACTATCTAGTGGATCCAGAATTGGCTTGCCCACATAAGACACGGGGTAGTTGGAGATGGTTCATATTCTGCATACAGGTCGGTGACCAGTGGTGTTCCGCAGGGATCTGTTCTGGGACCCCTCCTCATTGTGAATTTTATAAATGACCTGGATGAGGAAGTAGAAGGGTAGGTTAGTAAGTTTGCTGATGACATAAAAGTTGGGGGTGTTGTGGATGGTCTGGAGGATTGTTAGAGGTTACAGCAGGCCATTGATAGGATGCAGAGCTAGCTTGAGAAGTGGCAGATGGAGTTCAACCCAGTTAAGTGTGAAATGGTTCATTTCAGTAGGTCAAATTTGAAGACTGAATATAAGACTCTTGGCAATGTGGAGGATCAGCGAGATCTTGAGGACACTCAAAGCCGCTGTACAGATTGACAGTGTTGTTAAGAAGGCGTATGGTGTGATGGCCTTCATCAACTGTGGGATTGAGTTCAAGGTCATGAGGTAATGTTAAAGCCATACAAGACTTCAGTTACAGCCTACTTGGAGTACTGTGTTCAGATCTAGTCACCTCACTACAGGAAGGATGTAGGTATTATAGAGAGAGTGCAGAGGACATTTACAAGGATGTTGCCTGGATTGGGAAGCATGCCTTATGAGAATAGGTTGAGTGAACTTGGCCTTTTCTCCTTGGAGCGACAGAGGATGAGAGGTGACCTGATAGAGATGTATAAGATGATGAGAGGCATTGATCGTGTGGCTAACCAGAGGCTTTTTTCCTAGGGCTGAAGTAGCTAACACAAGAGGGCATGGTTTTAAGGTGCTTGAAAGTAGGTACAGAGGGGGATGTCAGAGGTAAGCTTTTCAGAGAGTTGTGGGTGTGTGGAATGCACTGCCAGTGATGGTGGTGGAGGCAGATACAATAGAGTCTTTTAAGAGACTCTTAGATAGGTACATGGAGCTTAGAAAAATAGAGGGCTATGTGGTGGGAAATTCTAAGCAGTTTCTAGAGGAGGTTACATGGTCAGCACAACATTGTGGGCTGAAGGGCCTGTAATGTGCTGTAGATTTCAATGTTTTAAGTTCTTTCTTTTTCAATCTTTTTATTAATTTCAAAATATAGAAACAAAACATAGCAATAATACAGATAATATGAGATGTATTGTTACATTTAAAAAAAAAGAGTAATTGCAAAACCAAATAGTGGAAATTACCAAAACTCCCATACATGTAGAACTGATCACGGATAATATAAAGCAAAAAAAAAGGAAAAAGACAAAAAAAAGAAGAAAAAACCCATCCCAAAAGAAAAAAAAAACTAAACTAAACTAAAAGACTTGGGCAAAACTAACAACTTAAAAATGGAAAAGAAGAAAACCTCAGCGTCGACGCCTCCACTCCCCTCCAACAACAGTACAGAGAAATAAAACCAGTTTGGAAATGATCAAATTACATCAAATGAAAATGCTGAATAAATGGCCTCCAAATTTTTTCAAACTTAATAGAAGGGTCATAAACTGCACTTCTAATTTTCTCCAAATTCAGACACACCATAGTTTGTGAAAACCAATGAAATACTGTAGGAGGGTTGATCTCTTTCCAATTCAACAAGATGGACCTTCTAGCTATTAAAGTAAGAAATGCAATCATCCTTCGTGATGAAGAGGTTAAATTATTTGAGTCTATCATTGGTAATCCAAAGATAGCAGTAATTAGATGAGGTTCTAAGTCTAGATTTAGGACCGTTGAAATAATATCAAAAATATCTTTCCAATATTTCTCCAACAAGGGACATGACCAAAACATGTGAGTTAAAGAAGCAATCTCAGACTGGCATCTGTCACATATTGGATTAATATAAGAGTAATAACAAGATAGTTTATCTTTGGACCTATGAGCCCTGCGAACTACTTTAAACTGTATCAACCTATGCTTAGCACATACAGAGGATGAATTCACCAACTGAAGAATTTTTTCCCATTTTTCAGTCGGTATATTAATCTCAAGTTCTCTTTCCCAGTCAGCTTTAATTTTATTAGAGGCATCAGGACATAAATTCATAATTATATTAAATTCATAATTATATTATATACAATTGCTATTACACCTTTCTGAGAAAGATTTAAGTCTAAGATTTTTTCCAAAGTGTCCAAAGTTTCCAAAGTGAATTATTCCCTTTAAATAAATTCATAATTATATAAATTCATAATTATATTATATACAATTGCTATTACACCTTTCTGAGAAAGATTTAAGTCGTAAGATTTTTTCCAAAGTTTCCAAAGTGAATTATTCCCTTTAAGTAAGCATGTACCTATTTATGGACGTTTACCATTTAAATTGGTTACTGATTCATTTATATACTTAGGGATAACAATTACCAAAAAATATAAAGATATATTTAAAGCTAATTTTTTACCTTTAATTGATCAGATTAAACTTTTATTTACCAAATGGTCCCCAATCTCTTTGTCTTTGATTGGTCGGATTAACGCTATTAAGATGATCATTTTGCCTAAATTTTTGTATATATTTCAATCGGTTCCAATTTTTATCCCAAAATCTTTTTTTGATAACGTGGATTCAAAAATTTCCTCATATATTTGGCAGAATAAAAATCCTAGGTTAGGTAAAAGATATTTACAGAAATCCAAGAAGGAGGGGGGACTTGCCCTCCCAAATTTTAGATTCTATTATTGGGCAATTAATATTCGATATTTAAAATTTTGGCTACAAGATTTGGAAGCATCTTTAAACCCTCATTGGGTAAATCTTGAATCTAATTCATTACAAGGGTTTTCCTTGGGTTCGGTTTTAGGAAATTTACTTCCTTTTACTTCTTTTAAATCATATAGACAAATGAATAACCCAATAGTTAAACATACTTTACGTATATGGTTTCAATTCCGAAGATTTTTTGGGTTTAATCAATTCATTCTAGCAAGTCCCATTATATCAAATTTTCTTTTTCAACCTTCCATGATGGATCAAGCTTACTTTGATTGGAAAACCAAAGGTATAATATCTTTTCGCGATTTATTTTTGGATAACTGTTTTATGTCTTTTGATCAACTCTCTAATAAATATAACTTACCCAGATCTCACTTTTTTAGATATTTACAGATTAGAAACTTTTTAATTACTGTCTCTCCTAATTTTCCACACCCATATCCAATGGACACTCAATGTTTTAAGTTCTAATCTGTTTTTCTATTTTCACTTCCAAAGTGGATGACCTCACATTTACCAAGGATGTACTCCACCTGCCTGACACTTGCCCACTCATTTGATCTATCAATATCTCTTCTCAGACTCTCCCCAGCTGCGTAATTCGTTTCTCCATTTAATTTACTGTTATATGCAAAGTTGGATATGCTACACTTGATTACTTCTACCAAATGATTTATATATATTGAATAGTTACAAGCACATCGCTGACCCATGCAGCACTCAACTCTACACTTATTGCAAACCAGAGAAACACACATTTATCCCAACTCTCAGCCTTCTATTGGTTAACCAGCCTTCTATTCGTACTAATATATTACCTGCAACACTGTGCATCTTTATCTTATGGATAAGCCTTTTATAAGAATATAAGACATAGGAGCAGAATCGAGCCACTTGACACTGTCATGGCTGATTTATTCTTCCTCTCAACCCTGTTCTCCTGTCTTCTCTCCATAACCTTTGATGCTCTTACTGATCAAGAACCTATTGAGCTCCACTTAACATAGACCCAATGGCCTGGCCTCCGCTGCCATCTGTGGCAATGAATACCCTCTGACTGAAGAAATTCCTCCTCGCCTCTGTTCTAAAGGGACTTACTGATATTCTGAGGCTGTGCCCTCTGGTTCGAGACTCCCCAGCTATATGAAACATCCTCTCCACGTCCACTCTATCTAGGCCATTCAATAATCTGTAGGTTTTAATGCGCTCCCCCCTCATTCTCATAAAACTCAGCAAGTGCAGGCCCAGAGCCAACAAATGCTCAGGGGAGATGTCGGGGGTAAGTCTTTTACGCAGGGAGTGGTGAGTGGAGGCGGAAACGATAGGATACATGGAGCTTAGAAGAATAGAGGGCTATGGGTAAGCCTAGGTAGTTCTAAAGTAGGGACATGTTTGGCACAGCTCTGTGGGCCGAAGGGCCTGTATTGTGCTGTAGGTTTTCTGTGTTTCTAAATGCCTTCATACATTTAACTCTTATTCCCAGATCATTCTCATGAACCTCCTCTGGACCGTCTTCTGTGACAACACATTGTTTCTTAGATAGTGGGATCCACACTGCTCACAATACTCCAAGTGCAGTCTGACAAATGCCTCGGCATCACATCCTGTTGTATTGTAGTCCTCTTGAAATGAATGCTAATATTCCATGTTCCTTCCTAGCACTGACTCAACCTGGAACTCCATAGTCCCTTTGCACCTCTGATTTCTGAGTTTGCTCTTCATTTAGAAAGTAGACTATACTTTTATCCCTTCTACCAAAGTGCATGACCATACACTTCGCTGCACCGTATTCCATCTGCCACTTCTTTGTCCATTCCTCTAATCTTTCTAAGTCCTTCTGCAGAGTTCTTGCTTCCTCAACACTACTGAGCCCTCCACCTATCTTAGTATTGTCTGCAAATGTGGCCACAAGTTTCATTTGTTAAATGCCGTATTGAACGCCTTTTCTCAAGTATACATCATCCATGTTGCTTTCAGAAACGAGGTTGCAGGATGGAGATGATTGGGGATTAAATATCCAAAAGACCAGACAGAGGGGACATGGACACGAGTCTCTGTTGTTCAAAGTACATCTATTATCAAAATATGTATAAATCATACAACCTTGAGATTTGTCTGCTTGCAGGCATTCATGGTCTGCAGTTGTATCCTGATGGATATCTTCCTGGCAGCCTCCTGCCAGTGGTTCTGTGGGGTATCTGGCTGCTGTAAGGCATTGTCCTTTGACAGTCTATTTGGGTCCTCTGACCACCTGAGGGCTCAGTCCTATGCTCCCTCTTATCACTGCAGCGTCCATCCATTCAGTAGCATTACACCTCTGTAACTGGAAGAGTGTTGCTTGCACCGGCCCCCCAGGCCTGAGTTGACGTAGTAGTAGTAGTGCTTGCAATGTGTAGGTCCCTTCAAGAGCTGCAGAGATGCACCTACTACGCTAATGCTGACAGCTACAGCGATTTGCATGGCATCAGTAAAGAATGCTGCACCCACATGATCTCAACATCACATTGCAGATAAACTAGACACCATTCTGTGAATCTTGCAATCTGCACAGCGGCTCCGCATAGAGCTGCTGCCTCGACTCCAATGACTCGTGTTTGGTCCCAGCCTTGGGTACTGTCTTACTGGGTTCTGCCCAGATCCCAAAGATGTGCCGGTTAATAAGATAGTTGCTTCCTGTAAACTCTTTTATTGCAGGCAGGCAAGGGGAAAGAATCAGAAGGGTTGGGGGGGGGGAGCTTAATGGGCATGTGAGAGAATAGATTTCAGGGAAAAGTGGGGGAATTGGATTATTGGATTGATGAGACCTTTGATAGAATTAATGTGCCAAAAAGGTGTTTTCAAAGAAAGGAAAGGTCTTACTTTTTACATGACTTTCACAAATATTCATGGAATAATACAGTGCTGACTTTATGATACTTAAGATACAGGTGAGTAATTTCTAGCTCCTCATTGTGTGCATATATCACAAAACTTTACCTGAGCATCATTTTTTTAATATATCGGTCTCGACATAGAAATTGGATGGCAGCAGTAAAGGCACAATGGTTGCCTTGTTACTGTCTGTTCAGGGTACAGGAAATCCAGTGCATCACGAGCTACTGAACAGATTCTATAATAAAGGGAATTCTTCACAAAGCATGTATGGAAACATGAGTCAGAATGGATCCAGGTTTGTAGAGGAAAGAAACGCAGGGAATTGTAGGCAGATTGCCAGACTGGGAGGGTTAGGGAAGGGAAGGGGGAAATGTTGGTAGGATTTTGTAACCAGCTGCTTGCAATCAGTAGAGATTGGTGATCAAGCCAGCAGACCAATGGTCAGAGGGGTGGTCAAGGCATAGTCCAGGGTAAGGGGAGAAAGAAATTGGACAGCTGGTTAGTAGAGACAGGCAAGTGACATAAGAGTGGGGCAGCTGAGGTTCATGGAGAGGGAGTGATGAAAGACCGTGAGAGTTGTCACTTGGCAAAGTGGGGAGCTCACCTGAGGATTTGTGCTGGTTGCAACCGTTGGGACAAGGTGCTGTTAGGTGGTGTTTAAGGGAGCCTGGCAGGCATCACACATGATACCTTCTGCATTTGGGTAGGCTGTGGCTGCACTTCCAGTCACCTACAAAGGAGACATGGTGTGTTTTGCTCACCTTTGAACACCATATATTCAAGCTCTACTGACTATGGGTCAGATTCACAGGAGACCCAACCAAGATTGGCAATAGAGCCCTGATTTTCCTTGCTGATATTTTCTCATCAAACTCTATCTCAGTATCATGGTGGTGTTCTCACCATTTTTCCAGCAGTGTGGTATCTCTATTTCTCTGTTCCCACCTTTGATTCTCAGTTGCTGCTCTTCCAACAGGCTACCTGTCAAATAGTGGTCCAGCATGATATCCTAACTCAATATTTGCAAAGCTCAGCTCTCTCCCTGTTCTGGTCACGTACTATGTATGTGTTAAACTTAACAACATTACACTTCCTCAACTTCCACATTTGGTCCATTACTAAGAACTATCTACATTTGCCACTATTCTTACCATCTTATTGTTGTCACAACAATCCATGGCTCTGCTGTCACCACGTCACCTCTTTGGAACCCCTAGTGCTTTCACTGTCTACCTCCTAAGACTCATTCTGCTCTGCTCTGCTCTGCTCAAACACTTAGACAGGCTTTCACTTCCACTTTCTTCACCCAGGCTCCCTCACCATATTCTTGCAGGCTTTTTCTGTCTAGTCAGCTCATACATGCCTCGCTTCACACCTTCCCACAAGTTTGTGTAATCCTCTATCACAGCACTGCTGGTGTGCAACCCTGGATAGTCTAGGGAGCATTTATTAATCACCCAATATTTATTATTTATCTTTGAAAGATTTTCCTTGAACTTTGCTTTTGGTCAACCTTTACAGTTTCCTAATTCCTCTCCTTCTCGTATTCCTGACCTGCCTCCCGCCACCCACACCCCTACAAATCTCAACTAGTTTCTTTTTTTTAATATTGGCAATATTATTTGCCCATCCTGACACACTGTATCTTCACCCTTGTCCATTTTAGAAAATTTAGAGTACATTTAGCCCACTAAGAGCTGCCCATCCTAATTCAGATAATCCTAGATTACAGTTCTTCAAATACATATCCAATTTACATCTGCGATAAGAATTCCTGTCTCTGCCACCCTTGCAGATCTCCACTACCCTCAATCTTTCAACCAATTCCTTTAAATATACATCACGTGGGTTATTGCCCGGTACCAAAAGAAAGATTTGCCTGTTTTATTTTCCAAAGAAAATATCCATAATTTATTCAATCATGTAACAATACATTTCTTGGCAATGTCTTTGTAAATCTGTCCGGTACAATCAGACCTTTCCTGTATTGTGGCCATCACCTGGTGCTGTGTCTATTATTGTGCACAGTTCCACTCCAATTTATTGATTGATTGATTGAGATACATCACAGAGTGGGCCCTTCTGGCTCACCAAACCACACCATTCAGCAACCCCCGATTTAACCCTTGCCTAATCACGGGGCAATTAACCCACTAACCGGTAGGTCTTTGGACTGTGGGAGGAAACTGGAGCACCCGGAGGAAACCCAGGTGGTCACGGAGAGAAGGTACAAACTCCTTACAGGCAGTGGCGGAACTTGAACCCGGATCGCTGGTACTGTAAAGCATTGTGCTAACCACTACACTACTGTGATGCCCCATTTTGTGTCTTAATAAAAGGAAGCATCCTGCTTGCCCTTCTGTCAAGGTATTGACCTGTCCTACCTTTTAATATTCCATGTTCCTCCTTGTTACTAAATGTTATTCCATTCCCCAGTGGTACGAGTTCTCAGTTCCTTGGATTAAATTCCATTTAATAGTTTGCTGCTTTGTTTGCCTGGCCATTTCTATCCTCTGCAATCAAAAGTCTTCCTCATCTCCGATGCTGGTCTTGCCGCAAACTGCTGTAAACTACTCGATTGCAGTTCCGTATTCCTGATTAGTCTAATGCAGAAAGTTCATTTGCAAAAGTTAGGAGACTTTGCTGAGATGTAAAGGTATTTTCTTTATTGGTTCAGGTGGCTGCTGTTCGAGAAGGGATGTCTTGGATCATTCCAGTGCCACTGCTGTCTCTCCTCACTGCAAAACAGTTGGAGCAGATGGTTTGTGGGCTTCCAGAAATCTCTGTAGAAGTCCTGAAGAAAGTTGTGCGCTATCGGGAGGTGGATGAGCAGCATCAATTGGCACAGTGGTTCTGGAAGACATTAGAGGAATTCTCCAACGAAGAGAGAGTACTCTTCATGCGCTTTGTGTCTGGCAGGTCCCGTTTGCCAGCGAACACAGCCGACATCTCTCAGCGGTTTCAGATTATGAAAGTTGATAGGGTAAGAACGTTTTTGATACTGTAAAAGCCCAGCAGGCAGAAATACATCCACTCTGGCCAGTAATCCGAAGAGCGAGAATTGCTGGCTACCTTCTCATGGGTTAGCTTGTCAATGACTTCTGTACCTGCATATTGAAACACAGAAGTCAGAGACCAGCTGAAGCCCAGCCAAGTCCAACAATGAAGTACAAACATCCTGAACTGAGGGGCTGATGGAGTTCAGGGCAACCATGGCTGCTGTGAGTAGCATGACCCCATTTATTTGGGTTAGCTTGCCAGCGGAATTAAAGAGGTAAGGCACATGGATTAGTAAACAACCGGCTGCAGCAGGTCAAGCGACATCTGTGGGAGGAAAGGAATTGTCATGTTTCTAATCAAAACCCTGCATCGGGACCAAATGGTTCAGCTTATTTTCTTAATTTCTCAATTCAAAGATAATATAAATTAAAAATATTGAAATCTATTTGAACAGTTTAAAATGTTTCTGAATTGTGGAAAAGCAGTCAGACTGTTTTGGGAGCAGGGTGTCAGAGTCCTGAAGCCTAGTCACTGCTCGCAATCCATCCCACTAGCTCCCAGATCCACGAATCCTGCAAAGCCACAGGTCATGGCCACTGCTTGGCAGGCCGATTGCACACATCCAGTCCAGTGCTGAGATAGGATGTTCAACACATCTACTTCTTGCCAGTGTTTTCTCTACATGAGCCAACAAAAGATAAATGACACCAACACACAAAAAAGTTGCTGGTGAACGCAGCAGGCCAGGCAGCATCTCTAGGAAGAGGTACAGTTGGTCCGAGACCCTTCGTCAGGACTAGCTGAAAGAAGAGCTAGTAAGAGATTTGAAAGTTGGAGGGGGAGGGGGAGATCCGAAATGATAGGAGAAGACAGGAGGGGGAGGGATGGAGCCAAGAGCTGGACAGGTGATTGGTAAAAGGGATATGAGAGGATCATGGGACAGGAGGCCCGGGGAGAAGGAAAAGGGGGAAGGGGGGGAACCCAGGGGATGGGCAAGGGGTATAGTCAGAGGGACAGAGGGAGAAAAAGGAGAGTGAGAGAAAGAATGTGTGTATAAAAATAAATAACGGATGGGGTACGAGAGGGAGGTGGGGCATTAGCGGAAGTTTGAGAAGTCAATGTTCATGCCATCAGGTTGGAGGCTACCCAGACGGAATATAAGGTGTCGTTCCTCCAACCTGAGTGTGGCTTCATCTTGACAGTCGAGGAGGCCGTGGATAGACATATCAGAATGGGAATGGGATGTGGAATTAAAATGTGTGACTACTGGGGAGATCCTGCTTTCTCTGGCGAACAGAGCGTAGGTGTTCAGCAAAACGATCTCCCAGTCCTAAATTACACCAGTTCATTTCCAGTGTCCCACGATCATGCATATAACATGCTCCTGACGGTAGTGTTGTTTCTAATATCAGGGAGCATTTAACACAGTTGCCTTTGGATTTGATCTGAGTCTCTGGAGTTGTGGAAGAGTACCTGAAGAGACAAACTGAAGTGGGGGGCTGATTAACGTCAGGTATTTTGGGAGCTTGATTTAAAGAGGAGCAGTAGTAAAATAAACAGACCCTTAATCTTACCTGGCTGCCCAGCTGTATTTTGTCAGCTTTCCCATCCATTTCCCTTAGCGTCCAAAAATTTATCAGTCATAGCCTTGCATGACCTTTGCCTCAGTGACAGAGCCAAAAATTGGAATTTATTTTGAGTAAACTAAATGTTTTCTTGTCAGTTCTAAATTGCTGACCCATCACATTGTCAATGTGACCTTTCTGACATGATCCTCCAGCCTAAGGAAGCAGCCTCTCTGTGTCTCAATGAATAGCTCTTCATTCTCCTACACTCCAGTAAACACCAGCTGGCTTTTCTCAACCTCTCTTCATAACTTAACCCGCCCAGACTGAGGAAACATTTTTGTGCCTGTGTATGTATATCAGACCCCACATTTCAAGTATGAATGTTAATTTTCATATTCAAAATCCAATAAACTTTCTCAAATACAATAGCAACTGTTTGCAGAAAACCTCCATCCCTTAGTCTGGGTTTATCAAGGATAAGCAAAAACATTTCAGTCACACTCTGAAATGTTGATTCCCTTTGAATTTGTATTCGTACACATTTTTTTGTTTAGCTGCCGAAGTGCATTTTTACTAAATTGGATAGCTCCCAGGGAAGAAAATCTTCACAAATTAAATTCACATTTTAACTTGCATCATGCAAATAGTATCTGGTATTTTCTGCATAATTAGCAGAAAGCAGCAGTGTTGATGTTCTTTTACTTTACACTGCTGCAAATGAGAACTTGGCAGTATTCCTCACACGTGGCATGATGACATTGACTTTATGTTTGGGGGCTGAACTGCCAAGATGGCCATTTTATGTAGCGGGTAGACAAGCACTCTCACTACATGGTCAAGGATTTGTATGTATATAAGTTGTGCATTTTTGTTTTATATATTTATGAGGAATATACTTTGGTGGGATGTGCTCATTAATTTGTCTGCATCTGCCTTGGTGTGTGCAGTATGCTGTGATGGACCAAATTGGACGTTATGGTTGGTGACTCAGAAGGCTTTAAACACCTTGATACATCTGACAAGAAGCAACGGCCCAGCCCCAGCCCTGTCATTTCTGTCACACTGTTGGTGTGCCGAGGATAGGATCTCTGAGGCCTATTCTATGAAGCCCAGTATTGGCTAGTCCTCACCGAGGAGAGTTGGTTCAACCTTCCTGGTTGATCCTGCATTAAGTACATATGGGAAAGGCTACAGGACAAATCCAACTTGATTAAGCTCATTAATAGTCCAGCCTGTCCATTGATAATTAAACAAAGGCTCTGTAGAATGTTCCTTACTATCCATCATTGGCTGCCTCGTGAAATGTCTCTATCATTGAAACTGGAGCAACTTGGGAAATGACTCAATATTCTAATGAAACAGTGTTTGACGTTAATCAAAACATCTGTAACTGCATTCTGATCTGATCAAATAGATTATTTAGATCATTTGTTTTGTCTCTACTCTGTTTCTGAACACTTACAATGTCTCTCTCCTTCCCGCACAGCCTTATGACAGTTTGCCTACCTCACAAACCTGCTTCTTCCAGCTACGGCTCCCACCGTACTCCACCCAGGCGGTAATGGCGGAGCGACTGCGCTACGCTATCAACAACTGCAGGTCCATTGACATGGACAATTACATGTTGTCGCGCAATGTGGACAACACAGAAGGCTCAGATACGGATTATTGATTCTTTGAACAAAGAAAACTGCTGCACTAGGGGGATGCTGAGCAAGTCTTCTGATATTGTACGTGTAAGTGACTACTGCAGTTATAGTGAGAAGCCCAGAATATTTTAATTGTATATGTACTTGAAGAAAAATGAATGTGATTGACAAATGTTATTGTTTGAACTTTAATTTCAACTGTAAACAAGTTGAAAAAGAAAATGCATTTCAACTGGTTTTGTTTCCTTTTTTTGTTCAATTTTGATAAGTCTGCATGGAGATAATTTGGTGCATTTTTGAGAATGGTAGAAATTATCCCTCCCAGCAAAAGAGGGCTACAGAATTAAAGTTTTACAAACTGTACATTGTGTATAATTGTTCATGAGGGAGAGCAATTTTACATAAATATTCTTCTATTTATTTTTGTTTTAATTTGAATTGCCTGTGCTGGGTTTCCTATCAGAAATACACCAGAAGAATAAAACATTAATTTAAAGCTGTTTGTCTCTGCTAATTCTCATTGATCCAACTATTAACATCACATCTCAATGCTCACTATTTTGCCCCGAGGAGAAGTATTTCAAAAGATGTTATGACCGGATTTACAGTACTGGAACAAGGCATTGTGCTGGAACACTCCAGGAGGAACAAACATTTGAAGATTCACAGGATTGGATTTTCTGATGGTCTTCATGAACAGTAATTGTCTCTCTCCATTACAGCTGTTGCAAATCAGGAAGCCTATCACAATTGCTGCTTTCTCCTCCCCATCTCCAATGATGGAACAGTAAATATAATGACCCAATTGCAATGTATAAAATATACACGCAGGGTTGTGGGACAGCAGCATCACATTGTAAGACTTGTAAGATTGTAAGGAGCAGAATTAGACCATTTGGCCCTTCAGGTCTGCTTTGCCATTAGAGCTGATTCATTATCCTGCTTAATTCCAGTACATTTTAACTCCCAGATGGTATCTAGTTGGAGGCCATAGTTACCAAGTTAAATGGTTGAATATTCAGCACAGAATGAGAATAAATTTCTTCACCCTGAGAATAGTGAATTTTTAAAATTCTCTTTCCGAAATGTGTAAGATCTGTCACTAAGATGGGTAGATTTTTCTATATTAAGGGAGTCGTGAGATACTAGGCATAGAGAGACAGAGAGCGCCTTTATCCCCAGAGTGGCAATGGTGAATATGAAAGGGCGTAATTTTAAGGGAATTGGGGGTGGGGGCGGAGTAGAGGGCGATGTCAGAGGTAGACTTTTTACACAGGACTTGTGAGTGCCAGGGGTGATGGTGAAGAGAGTTGATTCGGGACATCTAAGAAACTCCTATATCGGCAAATTGATGAAAGAGAAATGAGGGTTAGGCTGGCACAGCATCATGGGCTGAAGGGCCCATATTGTGTTATACTGTCCTATGGTCTGTGTTAACCGTAGCTCAAAGGCTGTCAACATCAGTTTTGCTTATAATTGTTCTGAAGGCTTCGATTACTTATCTTCTACTAATAGTTTGATACCTAGAAGATGATACGACGTAGAAGAATTCATTGAGCAGCTCCAAGACCCAATCACAACAAGAAAACTGGTTTTACTTCATAATACAAAAGGAAGAAATAAGTAATCAAAAATCAAATAATTGCAGAAGCTGTAAAATCAGAAGCCTAAAAATAAATATTGCAGTCATGGTGTGCAAATCCTACAGAGAGTGTTTAAAGTGATGGATGGAAATAAGTTTTTTTTGAGAAAATGAACTTGGATTGAATATGAACACTGTCTTTTATTGCACTGGTTGCATCTTGCCTCTGCGAAATCATTTTCATCAGCAAGGAACTCATTAATCAACTCAGCTCACCTCGTCTGTTGAGTGGCTCCCAACTACAGTTCAATTCAAAATAATTGACAGAAAGCCCATAATAGAACTATCAGGAAATTCTTCACCCACAGGGTTGTTTAGATCTAGGGTCAATGAGAAAATGATGGAAGTTGACCCACTGAATAATTTGTATGGCTATTTGATGTAAAGAGATTCACCAGGTCATAGATAAGAAATGGAGATGGAAACACCTCTGTTTCAAGGTTTCTGGGCAAGCATTATGGGTTAGATGATGTGCCCCTGTGCTGCATTTCCACAACTCAATTCACAAGCAAAAATCTGGAAATCAAAAGTAAAATGGGAGATCTTTGTCAGGTTATTTGCATCTCTGTTGTAAGAAATACATTAACCAGAGTTTCAGATAGGAAAAACCACCATCTAGGCCATGCTCTCTTCTCGTTGCTGCCATTGGGAAGAAGATACAAAGCCTTGAGACCCACACCACAACAGTTATTATCCTGCAACCATCAGGTTCCTGAATCAGAGTGGACAATTTCACTCACCCCAATATTGAAATGTCCCCACTACCTGTGTACTCACTTTCAAGGATTCCTCTCATTTTCTCAATATTTACTGCTTATTTATTTATTATTATTTATTTTGCTGTGCATTTGCACAGTTTGTCTTTTGCACACTGGTTGCCCATCCTGTTGGCTGTGGTCTTTCACTGATTCTATTGTTTCTTGTATTTGCTGTGAATGAACAGAAGAAAATGAATGTCAGTTGTATATGATGATATATATGTACTTAGATAATAAATTTACAGTGAACTTTGAAATTGATAATCTTTAGGTTGCTGAGAAAGGAGAACGGCCAAGAACAACAGTGAAAGTCTGTGCTGGGATAAGAACTAGGAACAGGAGTAGGCCATTGGCCCATTGAGCCTGTCTGCCCTTCAAATAAGATCTTGGCTCATTTGGCCATGGACTCAGCTCCACCTACCTGTCTTTTCCCCATAACCCTTAATTCCCCTACTATGCAATAATCTATCCAAGCTTGTCTTAAATATATTTACTGAGGTAGCCTCCACTGCTTCATTGGGCAGAGATGGAGAGCATGAGGAGAGAATGGCACATGTAGTGCTGATGGACAACTGGAAATGTGGCAAAGGGGTGGGTTGGGGGGGCTAACTATCTTAAAGTAGGAGGTAAGGTAAATCTGGAAGACTGAGACAAGGTTGGAATATCTGATTACATGGACTTGTTGAGCTCACTGATAATTGGACTCTGCAGCTTTGTATTTTGAATTGTAGTCCAGGATCCAGGTGAATTGATGGAAGCAACAGTTGAGGTGTTCAGGCAGGGACATGAACAGGCTGGGAATGAGGGAAAAGGCACTCTGACAGGCAGGTGATCCTGGTCAGCCCAGGCATCTGAGCCTGTTCCAGGTTCAAGGGTCTAAAACACATTTTCAGAAATTGTTCTGCACTCACAACTTTATTTCACAAATATTCAAATTTACAGGATAGATGTGTTTTTAAAATAAAAACATATGTTTTACAATTTTATAACAATTTGTTGTGTCCACTGGCCTGTAACTGATGATATTTGGAGCCAGGAGATAGAACAAAGCTGGAACACGAAATACACCTTTATTCAGTAAAACTGCACAGCTACAAAAATATCAAAATTCAACAGTATATCCCGAAGCACGACTATTTAAATAGTTTACTCAAGAACTTTCATGGTATTGATAGGACCAATGACCAATCAGTGAAAGCCAGTCTGGGGTTGGTTGTCAGCTGACCGGTAGGCGTCGGTTCTTTCTGCTTGCTGCAACGCAATCAATACTTTACGGTTGAGGCTGAAATGTGTGGATATTCCTCCCACCAGGAACTTACAGCTTCCATTATGTCACCCCAATATAGACAGATATTGGTGGCTGAAAACAAGGGCATTTCCTGGTATCGTTAAAGCTCTCAGAGCTCCAAGGGATCTCTCCATAACAGATGAAATACTTTGGATGTGTAACACTTAATTGTAGCTAACTTGCGCTTAACAGGCCTCCACAAAAATAAAGAGCTAGCTGAGGAATCTAATTCACAAGAGACTGGAGGGGCTGAAATCTGGAGGTGGAGTGGTAAGAGAATCAGTATTCTGTCAAAGTTACTTGCTGCTCTTCGACTATTCCAGTAGCCTCTTGTCCTTCCACATTGATAGTCCAGTGGTTCAGCAGATTTAATTTGCCCTGAGAAACTGTTTGAATCCAGTAATTCATGAAAATGAAAAGTGAGAGCGAGGTTGAGGTCTGACCTCATGGAGGTGTGAAAATTAAGGGGGGGAGAGTAGGAGAGTCTGAAACTAGAAGGTGCGGGTATAAGGTAGTCGGAAGATTAGAAGGAGACCCGAGGGGCATTTTTCCCCACAGAGGATGGTGGGTAAATGGGATGAGCTGCCAGAGGAAGTAGTAGAGGTGGGCACCGTCCCATCAAACACAGAGGTGGTTCCCATGAGAAACACTGTCTTCAGCCGGAAGCAGGTCACGTGAACCGGCGTCGATGATGTCGTGGGGAAGACCTGTCCCCCAGGGGTAGTCTGAGGAAGAGCAGCATCCAAACTGGTTGTCCTCGGCTGGGACCACTGCCGCTCCTGTCCCCAGGGCTGGGGAACATCTCAGAGCTATTCATTGACAACACATCTCATGATCATGGGGGCAAAAAGACAGAGTCCACAGCCGACTCTGGTAATCTCTGTGTATACAGTCAACACTGTCAGCAGAGAGCTGGGTAATTTCAATGCGAGTGAAATTCACTTTCGAATTTAGGCTACGTCCACACTAGACCGGATAAATGCTTTGTGCTGCACAATTTCTGTGAGACAAACAAGGAGACTGTCCCTGAGCAGAATGTTACTGCAGCTTTGCAGTGTGACAAAGAATTTCAATCCCCCCACACAACCTAACAATTTCAGAACAGATGGCAACGAGACTGAAAGCCAGAAGAGTTAGAATTGTACGCACCAAATACTTTGACCCATAACCTACTGAATAAATACTCACTTTGCCCTGTTTTCTGTCCTTGCTTGTATGAAGGTGGTTTACCTATTTATGCCAGTGCTTCTCTGACAATAGATGTGTAATAGCCTAATTGAATGGAAATACAAGGTAACACTGATGCAAACATGTTTTATGCATTTAACAAGGTGCTTTATTAATGTATTGCTTGTGCAAACATTCAATAGATGTAATTGTCACTACTTCCAAAATGTCATTTTTATGTTTGGCTTAGACGTAAAAATGTTAAGGCCAAAAAAGGAAAATTGTAAGTTTCACTTTTACTCAGGTAAAAATAAAATCACTTTTGCCCAGTAACTCGTTTTTTTGCTCATGTTAAATACAGCAAAATAATACAGAAAGACATAGCAAAAGTAAAGGCAAACAAATGAGGTAACAGCAAATTTCACTTTTGCCCAGTAACACGCCTTATTGCATTTAGTTGTAGCTGTCGTCCCTTTCATCGGTGAAGAGACTATGGCTGTAGAAGTTTCCAGGGTGACCCCTCTGTGGGGGTGGGGCCACCCGGGGGTCAGTGTGTCCGTATGTGTAGTGGCTGTGAGGCTGGTATTGTGGCGGTGAAAAGTACGGGGGGGGGGGGTATCATATTGCTCATCATTGCAAATTCCTCCAGAGCAGAGTGAGTCAGTTTTTCAACGTTCGCTGTCAGCCGGGTCATACTGTCCCTGAAAGCCCTGTCAGTTGCCTCCAAACGCTCCAGCATTTGCTTTTTCAGTTTTAAGTCCTCCTGCGCGAGAGCCAAAAACTGGCCGTCGTTTGACAATTTCCTTTTAAGTTTGTCCAGTCTGTAAGTGGACAAAGGCGCAGCAAGTCTTTCACGGCGAGATTCCACACCATCGCCTGCTGCTTGGTCCGAACTGTCGGAGTCGGACGTGCTGGTCGAAGAGGCTGGACATCGGTCGCTGTGATGTGCGTCGACCCCGTCCTCCACATCGCAGCTTTCCACGCCGCCTGGCTGCTCACACAACTCCCGGTGCAGCAGAACGAGCTCACCGTGTCCACCGCCTGCCGGTATTCGCGGCTAATCGCCTTGAGTTCGGTTACAATAATCGTCTTGGTTATATGTCCAACTTGTGCGGACAGTCCCTCCCCAGGGATTCTGCCGCGAGGTACTGCTCCTTGTAGCGGCCGAGGATGTCGCTGTACTTGGTCTGGCACGACTCCCAGTCCACGTTCTCCGCTGCTTTGCTGAATCTGTAGTCGTTCGTAACCCGCAGCAACAGCTCCATTTCGTCGTCTGTCCAAACGAAGAAGTCCGGCCTGCGCTTTCCAGCGGAGGTTTGCTTTGTATCCCTCGAGGACATTGTGATAGGTACTCTGGTTTGCGATCAATGGAAATAGCACACGGCCGCCGCGGATCGGAAATAATGAACCGTTCCCTCTCCGCTTGTTGCGTTAGATGTGACCTGCGTGTGCCCAGCAGCGGGAGATTCGCCCAGATACCTGGTAATGCAAACACGAGGAAATCTGCAGATGCTGGAAGTTCAAGCAACACACATCAAAGTTGCTGGTGAACGCAGCAGACCAGGCAGCATCTCTAGGAAGAGGTGCAGTCGACATTCCAGGCCGACACCCTTCGTCAGGACTAACTAAAGGAAGAGCTAGTAAGAGATTTGAAAGTGGGAAGGGAGGGGAGATCTGAAATGATAGAAGAAGACAGGAGGGGGAGGGATGGAGCCAAGAGCTGGACAGGTGATAGGCAAAGGGGATATGAGAGGATCATGGGACAGGAGGTCCGGGGAGAAGGAAAAGGGGGAGGGAGCATCAGAGGAAGATGGAGAACAGGCAAGGAGTTACTGTGAGAAGGAAAGAGAGAAAATAAATAAATAGCAGGGATGCGGTAAGAGGGGGAGGATGGGCATTAAAAAAGGAAGACATCTCCTTCTTCCTGGAATGAGAAGCCTCATCCTGAGAGCAGATGTGGCAGAGACGGAGGAATTGAGAGAAAGGGATGGCATTTTCACAGGTAACCTTCCTTTTTTAAAGAAAGGGGCTTCCCTTCCTCCACCATCAACTCTGCCCACAAACGCATCTCCCCCATTTCACACACATCTGCTCTCACTCCATCCTCCCGCCACCCCACTAGGAATAGGGTTTCCCTTCTCCTCACCTACCATCTCACCAGCCTCTGGGTCCAACATATTATTCTCCGTAACTTCCGCCACCTCCAACGGATTCCACAACAAAGCACACCTTTCCCTCCCCCCCCCACTTTCCGCAGGGACCACTCCCTACGCAACTCCCTTGTCCATTTGTCCCTCCCATCCCTCCATCCCTCCATCCCTCCCCACTGATCTCCCTCCTGGCACTTATCCGTGTAAGCGGAACAAGTGCTATACATGCCCTTACACTTCCTCCCTTACCACCACTCAGGGCCCAGACTGTCCTTCCAGGTGAGGCGACACTTCACCTGTGAGTCGGCTGGGGTGATATACTGCGTCTGGTGCTCCCGATATGGCCTTCTGTATATTGGCAAGACCCGACGCAGACTGGGAGACCGTTTTGCTGAACACCTACACTCCATCCGCCAGAGAAAGCAGGATCTCCTAGTGGCCACACATTTTAATTCCACATCCCATTCCCATTCTGACATGTCTATCCACGGCCTCCTCTACTGTCAAGGTGAAGCCACACTCAGGTTGGAGGAACAACACCTTATATTCCATCTGGGTAGCCTCCAACCTGATGGCATGAACACTGATTTCTCTAACTTACGTTAATGTCCCTCCCCCACCCCCATCCCTCCTATTTATTTATTTATTTATTTATTTCTCTCTCTTTCCTTCTCACAACAATTCCTTGCCTGTTTTCCATCTTCCTCTGGTGCTCCCCTCCTCCTTTCTTTCTTCCAAGGCCTTCCATCCCATGATACTCCCCATTCTCCAGCCTTATATCCCTTTTGCCAATCACCTGTCCAGCTCTTGTCTTCATCCCTCCCCCTCCTGTCTTCTCCTATCATTTTGGATCTCCCCCTCCCCCTCCCACTTTCAAATCTCTTACTAGCTCTCTTTTCGGTTAGTCCTGACGAAGGGTCTCGGCCCGACACGTCGACTGTACCTCTTCCTAGAGATGCTGCCTGGCCTGCTGCATTCACCAGCATTTTTTTGTGTGTTTCCCATTTTAATGTGGATGGAGGTATTTTCAAAAACGCCTGGTGTGGACGCCTATCGTCTTTATGTGAAACTGGCATTTTCAAAATTTTCCAGTCTAGTGTGGACGTAGCCTCGTGGGCCGATACAAAGCGTAGGGTTGATACTTAGCCAAAATGCATAGGTTTAAGGTAAGGGAGTTCTTTCAGAGGGGGTTTGAGGAAGAATATTCTTGTATTCCGAGGTGTAATGGAATCCGGAACCAACTCCCTGGGGCGTGTGGAGGCATTATACAAGTGTGGAGATGGGACAGTTCAATCAGAAAAGGCTCGTATCCGTGGACAGAAATAAACAGTCGACATTTTGGGTCGGGACTGTCATCTGGACTAATCCCTGGGAAGTGAATTAGTATAGATTCATGCTTAGATGTGGCCTGTTATTATATCTTTGGGCTACTTAAGATCTGACATGAGATGTACTATTTAAAAGCAGCGGGCTATTGCCAGGTAGCACTCACATCGACAGTGATGAAATGCTTTGAGAGGTTGGTCATGACTAGACTGAACTCCTGCCTCAGCAAGGACCTGGACCCATTGCAATTTGCCTATTGCCACAATAGGTCAACAGCAGATGCAGTCTCCATGGCTCTCCGCACGGCCTTAGATCATCTGGACAATACAAACACCTTTGTCAGGATGCTGTTCATTGACTATAGCTCAGCATTTAATACCATCATTCCCACAATCCTGATTGAGAAGTTACAGAACCTGGGCCCCTGTACCTCCCTCTGCAATTGGATCCTTGACTTCCTAACTGGAAGACCACAATCTGTGTGGATTGGTGATAGCATATCCTCCTCGCTGACGATCAACACTGTCGCACCTCAGGGGTGTGTGCTTAGCCCACTACTCTACTCTCTATATACACATGACTGTGTGGCTAGGCATAGCTCAAATTTTCTGACTATACAACCATTGTAGGTAGAATCTCAGATGGTGACGAGAGGGCGTACAGGAGCGAGATATACCAACTAGTGGAGTGGTGTCGCAGCAACAACCTGGCAGTCAACGTCAGTAAAACAGAAGAGCTGATTGTGGACTTCAGGAAGGGTAAGACGAAGGAACACATACCAATCCTCATAGAGGGATCAGAAGTGGAGAGAGTGAGCAGCTTCAAGTTCCTGGGTGTCAAGATCTCTGAGGATCTAACCGGGTCTCAGCATATCGGTGCAACTATTAAAAACGGCAAGAGAGCAGCTATACTTCTTCAGCATTTTGAAGAGATTTGGCATGTCAGCAAATATACTCAAACACTTATATAGATGTACCGTGGAGAGCATTCTGACAGGCTGCATCACTGTCTGGTATGGAGGGGCTACTGCTCAGGACTGAAAGAAGCTGCAGAAGGTTGTAAATCTAGTCAGCTCCATCTTGGGTACTAGCCTACAAAGTACCCAGGACATCTATAGAGAGCAGTGTCTCAGAAAGGCAGCGTCCGTTATTAAGGACCTCCAGCACCCAGGGCATGCCCTTTTCTCACTGTTACCATCAGGTAGGAGGTACAGAAGCCTGAAGGCACACACTCAGCAATTCAGGAACAGCTTCTTCCCCTCTGCCATCCGATTCCTTAATAGACATTGAATCCTTGGACTCTACCTCACTTTTTTAAAATATATAGTATTTCTGTTTTTGCACGATTTTAATCTATTCAATATACATATACTGTATAAAGTATACTGAATAAGATTTATTATTATTATTATTATAGATTATGTATTGCATTGAACTGCTGCTGTTAACAAATTTCACGTCTCATGCCGGTGATAATAAACCTGATTCTGATTCAAAAGTAAGCAATGCCAATTCGGGCCAATAGGTCCTTTAGTCAGCAGCCAGTTACTTAATCAGACTCCAGTGATCAGGACCGTTGCTTTTAGAGAGACTTGGTATTTATGCAGAGAAAGCAACACACATCAAAGTTGCTGGTGAACGCAGCAGGCCAGGCAGCATCTCTAGGAAGAGGTACAGTCGACGTTTCAGGCCGAGACCCTTCATCAGGACTAACTGAAGGAAGAGTTAGTAAGAGATTTGAAAGTGGGAGGGGGAGGGGGAGGGGAGATCCAAAATGATAGGAGAAGACAGGAGGGGGAGGGATGGAGCCAAGAGCTGGACAGGTGATTGGCAAAAGGGATATGAGAGGATCATGGGGCAGGAGGCCTAGGGAGAGAGTAAGGGGGAGGGGGGAAGCCCAGAGGATGGGCAAGGGGTATAGTCAGAGGGACAGAGGGAGAAAAAAGAGGGGAAAAAAGGGAAAAGAAAAATAATGATAAATAAATAAGGGATGGGGTACGAGGGGGAGGTGGGGCATTAGCGGAAGTTAGAGAAGTCAATATTCATGCCATCAGGTTGGAGGCTACCCAGACGGAATATAAGGTCCTGACGAAGGGTCTCGGCCTGAAACGTCAACTGCACCTCTTCCTACAGATGCTGCCTGGCCTGCTGCGTTCACCAGCAACTTTGATGTGTGTTGCTTGAATTTCCAGCATCTGCAGAATTCCTGTTTGCGGAATATAAGGTGTTGTTCCTCCAACCTGAGTGTGGCTTCATCTTGACAGTAGAGGAGGCTGTGGATAGACATGTCAGAATGGGAATGGGATGTGGAATTAGGTTGTGTGGCCACTGGGAGATGCTGCTTTCTCTGGCAGACAGAGTGTAGGTGTTCAGCGAAATGATCTCCCAGTCTGCGTCGGGTCTCGCTAATATATAGAAGACTGCATCGGGAGCACCGGATGCAGTATATCACCCCAGCCGACTCACAGGTGAAGTGTCGCTTCATGTCCCCTTCATACCCCCTTCATACCCCATCCCTTATTTATTTATTATTATTATTATTTTCTCTCTCTCTTTTTTCTCCCTTTGTCCCTCTGACTATACCCCTTCCCCCTCCCGCTTTCAAATCTCTTACTATCCCTTCTTTCAGTTAGTCCTGACGAAGGGTCTCGGCCCGAAACGTCGACTGTACCTCTTCCTGGAGATGCTGCCTGGCCTGCTGCATTCACCAGCATTTTTTACGTGTGTTGGTTGAATTTCCAGCATCTGCAGATTTCCTCGTGTTTGCATTTGTACAGAGATGAGGTTTGCACAACTAAGTGGAAGGTGAATGCAGAGAGAGACTCGGATTTACCCGCAAGCTGGCTTCTATTTTCCACGGGTAGCATAGGTTTCCATCGCTCAGCACCATTTACTGTGGGATGGATAGTGTCCAGGGTTTCAGAATCAGATCTATTGTCACTGACAGTGGTGGTAAAATTGACTGTTTAGTGTCGGCAGTGCAGTGTAGCCATAAGAAATGCCAGTAACAATAATAGATGTGAAAGAGGAATAACACGCTGGTGTTCTAGTACGACGTGGATTCTGATTTTCTCTAACATCTCTTGTGCAAAGCAAGAAAATTCTGCACATTTTGAAATATATTCTGTGAAGAAGTTAATAGACAGGAGCCATAGTGGAGTGACAGATTTCTGCGGCTGGTGTTGGCTGGGAGTGGAGTGTCATGAGGACTTCGAGGGGCTCTGTTCACTTCTTTACCTATTCCGGTTGCTCCATCGGCTCGTGCCAACTGAAGGACTTTATATGGGCTAGAATGGCACCAATGTGTTTTATTTTAGAAGTGTTATTTATTTTTTCATTATTTATTCCTTTTCACGTCGTCCCATCTGCTTGGGTCACTTCTCTCAAAGCTAATTGCCGGTAACAGCTAAGTAGGCAGAATGACTCCTTCATCTGCACGGTTTTACTAGCTTTAACAATGTTTTTCTTCTGATTTATTGCTTGGCAATAAGTAAAGTGATAAAGTTAGCTTGACATGTGAATTATATGCCAAGCTGCCAGCGTCATTGTGCATGGCACGTGTTTACATTTTCCAAAATAAAAGCAGGAAATGCTGGAAAATCACTATGGGTCAGGGAGCAGCAGTTAACATTTCAAAACCCTTCATCTGACCTGCGAAAGAGATGAAGGAGGTTAATCTAAGTAGCCAAGAAGATTGAGGAGGGCGGTGGCTGGAACAAGGGGTGAAATGCTGTAGGTAGCGCTTTATCTGTGCAATGTGTGGCCGAAGCTGTGAAATCCGTGGGATGTTTGTTAGTCTGGTCGACTTGGATGTGTCAAAAATAAATGGCCAGTTCTGGTCTGGTCGAAATAGAAAGAAAGACTTCGTCCTTGAGGCTGCAACGTGCAATGTGTGCGAAGTCAAGTTTATTGTGTGCACAAGTACAGGAAGATACGGGTACGGGTACAATGAAACAAAATGCTCGCAGCACCGAGACAGATACGAACAGAATATAAATCGTACATATTACATAAAATTACTTTCCTTAAGCTCATGTTGGGCTTTGACTCAGCAGCCAATGAGAGCACAGACACGGCGGGCAACCGAAGGATTAGGGTCGCTGTGGCTGGCGTGATGTGACGTGCTCTGCAAATCACTTCGCTGGTCACAGAACCATGGTGTTCCTGATATCCCCCGGGCAACAGTCCGTCCTCAATGACAAAAGGTACTGACTTGACCTGTGAGCGTGACCAGCTAGGTTTCGTTGCACAGCCGCCTCTGTCTGTTCAGAGTTTACTTTTCCTTGTGCAACGTGGTGCTGAAAGAGGTCGGGAAATCAAGAGCCGGTGACCCGAGTGAACAGGGGAAGCAGCTAACTCATGTTTCATCTGATGTAGACAGTGCACGAAGATCAGTTTAGAAAAGGGTAACTCAGGGAGAGAGACTGGTTAAAGGGACGTCTTTCCAATTGTAAAGATGTTTCATTGTTGACGTGGATGACAGGCTGCATTAGTAATAACGTTGACGTGCATTAGTACTTGGACCAATGTTAAGTTGTTTGGAACGCTTTGATGTGACACTGACCTCCCAATGTGCAAAGTTACAGTGCGGAGGCATTCCCTGAGTTGCCGCAGCAGAGCTGTGTAACTCCCGCCACACTGCTGGACATGGGTGGACATCTGCCACCAACGCCACCATCTTTTCCAAAACAATAACAAAAAGAAATGCTGGAAAAACACAGTAGATCAGGCAGCAACAATATCCTTCATTAGAACTCCGAGGGAGATAAAGCAAGCTAGTCTAAGTTTTGGGAGGGACGCGGCTGGAACAAAGGGAATGTCTGTCAAAGGGTGAAATGAAGTTCCTTTATCTGTGTAACATGTAGCTGATTCTGTGAAAGGTGTGGGTTTTTTTTAAAGAGTCAGAAACACGAAGAAGGGTCTCGGCCGGAAACGTCGACTGTTTACACATGCTGCCTGACCTGCTGAGTTCCTCCAGCACTTTGGATTTTTTTAAAAGTCTGGCCCTCTTGAATGCGTAGAATAGCTGCAACATTTTCAGGCAAAAATGAGGTGTCAAGTCAAGTTTATTCTCATGTGAGTTTCTTTTGTCACGACTAAATGCTGAGTCATTTGCGCCATTGGCTGAATATTGTTTGGACAGAGATTTCCGGGCTGCAGGCCTCCAGTAACTCCGCGGCGGCTTCCAGCTGACCAGTCCTTCCCATATTCCCCAAGGAGGAGTGTTCAGTTTGACACTGAAATTCTGAAAGGGGACCTAACTGAGAGTTTCCACATTCTATCTTCTCAGAAGAATTATAGTGTCTAATATATGTTGCAGATCTATTAAATGTAACAAATGTGTATATATTCATACAACTATTTGCCAGAAGACTGAGGAATCTGCTTCTCCTAGATACATAGAAGATAGAGCACAGTACACACCCTTCAGCCCACAATCTTATACTGACCCTTTAACACAATCTAATATCAATCCAATATAGCCTTCATCCATAGATACAGTTAGTTAGGGATAAGAGATTTAAATGTACAGGTTTTGGGTGTGTGTGCAGGTTAATTGGGGAAATTAGCAGCACATTAGGAATGTCTAGGAGTCACGATGTTGATTTAAAGAATGGGCAAAAAATTTACTGCCAGGAGATGAGTTGGCAATTTAGACATTGGAACACAGTCGTGAGCCTCAGCTTTGAACCTTGTTGTACTTTTAACCCTATCATTTTCCTAAGGCAGAAGGGAAATCCAGTGTTCCAGGAAAAGACTAGTGTTGTCAGAGACTTCACGTACAGCAAGAGAAGCAGTGAAGTAGTGATCATAATCTGATTGAATTCGCACTGCAATTTGAGAGAGAGAAGCATAACTCACATGTATCAGTATTGCAATGGAATAAAGGGTATTACAGAGGCATGAGAGAGGAGCTTGCCCAGGTGGATTGGAGGAGGATTCTGGTGGGGGTGATGGCAGAGCAGAGATGGCTGAGGTTTCTGGGAATAGTTCACAAGGCGCAGGATTGATATGTCCCACAGAAGAAATTCTCAAATGGCAGGAGTATGCAACTGTAACTGACAAAAGAAGTTAAGGACTGCATAAAAGCCAAGGAAAGGGCATATAAGGAAGCAAAAGTGAGTGGGAAGTAGGATGATTGGGAAGCTTTTAAAATCCAACAAAAGGCAACTAAAAAGCTATAAGAAGGGAAAAGATGAAATATGAGGGCAAACTAGGCAATAATATAAAGCAGAATACTAAAAGTTTTTTCAGTTATATAAAGAGTAAAAGGGAGTTGAGAGTTGATGTTGAACCACTGGAAAATGATGCTGGTGAGGTAGTAATGGGGGAACAAAGAAATGGCAGATGAGTACAGTACTTTGCAGAAGTGAGTGCCATAACTATTACAAAGGAAAAAGTGCTAGGCAAACTCAAAGGTCTTGAGGTGGATAGGTCACCTGGACCAGATGGACTACATCCCAGAGTCCTGAGAGAGGTTGCTGAAGAGATAACGGATGCATTGGTCATGATCTTTCAACAATCACCTGATCCTGGCATGTTTCCTGAGGACTGGAAGATTGCAAATGTCACTCTACTCTTTAAGAAGAGAGGAAGGCAAAAGAAAAGAAATTATCGGCCAGTTAGCCTAATCTCAGTGGCTGGGAAAGTGTTGGAGTCTATTATTGAGGATGAAGTTTTGAGGTACTTGGAGACTAATGATAAAATAAGTCAAAGTCAGCATGGTTTCTGTAAGGGGAAATCTTGCCTGACAAATCTGTTAGAGTTCTTCGAGGAAGTAAGAAGCAGGGTGGACAAAGGAGAGGCATTTACTTGGATTTTCAGAAGGCATTTGATGGTGCCACACATGAGGCTGGTTAAGGTAAAATCCTATGGTGTTACAGGAAAGATACAGGCATGGATAGCAGAAAGGCTGACAGGCAGGAGGTAGTGAATGGGAATAAAAGGGGCCTTTACTGGTTGGCTGCCAGAGATTAGTGGTGTTCTTCAGGGGTCGGTATTGGGACCACTACTTTTCACATTGTTTGTCAATGATTTGGATAATGGAATTGATGGCTCTGTGGCAAAGTTTACGGACGATACGAAGGTAGGGGCCGGGGTAGATAGTGCTGAGGAAGCAATGCAATTTCAGCAGGACTTAGACAATTAGAAGAATGGGCAAAAAACTGGCAGATGGAATACAGTGTTGGGAAATGTATGATAATGTATTTTGGTAAAAGGAACAATAGTGCAGACTATTATCCAAATGGGGAGAAGGTTCAAACATCAGAGGTGCAGAGGGGCCTAGCAGTCCTTGTGCAAGACTCCCAGAAGGTTAATTTACAGGATGAGTCTGTGGTAAAGAAGGCAAATGCAATGTTGGCATTTATTTCAAGGGGAATGGAATATAAAAGCAAGGAGATAATGCTGGCCCTTTACAAGACACTAGTCAGGCCTCAGTACTGTCAACAGTTTTGGGCCCCATATCTCAAAAAGGATGTATTGTCATTGGAGAGAGTCCAGAGGAGATTCACGAGGATGATTCCGGGAATGAAGGGGTTAACATACGAGGAGTGTTTGGCAGCTTTGGGCCTGTACTCACTTGAATTCAGAAGATTGGGGGGTATCTCATTGAAACCTACTGAATGTTGGAAGGACTAGATAGGGTGGATGTGGAGAGGATGTTTCCTGTGGTGGGGGTATCCAGAACTAGAGGGCATAGACTCAAAATTGAGGGACGACCCTTTAGAACAGAGGCAAAGAGGAATTCTTTTAGCCAGAGAATAGTGAATCTGTAGAATGCTCTGCCAGTGACTGCAGTGGAGGCCGTTCATGTGTATATTTAAGATGGAAGTTGATTGTTTCCTGATTGGCCACGGCATCAAAGGATATGGCAAGAAGGCAGGTGTATGGGGTTGAGTGGGATCCAGGATCAGCCATGATGGAATGGCAAAGCAGACTCGATGGGCTGAATGGCCTAATTCTGCTCCTGTGTCCTATGGTCTTATGGTTGTTTCTTCCATCTCACCGAACACCACAACCCCCCCCTCCCCTCACCGATCACTACAACACCCCCTCACCTCACCGAACACCACAACACCCTCCCTCACCGAACACCACAACACCCCCTCACCTCACCAAATACCAGCACAACCCCTGACCGAACACCACACCCCCCTCCCCCACTGAACACCACAACTACCCCCCTCACCGAACACCACAACCCCCCCTCACCTCACCGAACACCACAACCCCCCCTCACCTCACCGAACACCACAACCCCCCCTCCCCCCGAACACCACAACACCCCCTGACCGAACACCACAACACCCCCCCACTGAACACCACAACCCCCTCTTCCACCGAACACCACAACCCCCCCGAACACCACAACACCCCCTGACCGAACACCACAACACCCCCCCACTGAACACCACAACACCCAACTCACCGAAAACCACAACCCCCTCCCCCACCGAACACCACAACACCCCCCTCCCCCACTGAACACCACAACACCCAACTCACCGAACACCACAACCCCCTCCCCCACCGAACACCACAACCCCCACTCACCGAACACCACAACCTCCGTCACTGAACACCACAACACCCCCTCCCCTCACCAAACACCACCACAACCCCTGACCGAACACCACACCCCCCCTCCCCCACCGAACACCACAACACCTCCCTCCCTTCACCGAACACCACAACACCCCCTCCTGTCACTGAACACCACCACAACCCCTGACCGAACAGCACAACACCCCCTCACTGAACACCACAACACCCCCCTCCCCTCACCGAACACCACAACACCCCCTCCTCCATTGAACACCACAACCCCCCTCCCTTCACCGAACACCACAATCCTCCCCCACTGAACACCACAACAACCCCTCCTCTCACTGAACACCACAACACCCCCTCACCGAACACCACAACACCCCCTCACAGAACACCACAACCCCCCCTCCCCCACCGAACACCACAACACCTCCCTCCTCCACTGAACACCACAACCCCCCCTCCCTCACCGAACACCACAACCCTCCCTCACCGAACACCACAACCCCCCCTCCCTCACCGAACACCACAACACCCCCCCACCGAACACCACAACCCCCCCTCACCAAACACCACAACCCTCCTCACCGAACACTATAACCCCTCCCCGCACTGAACACTGCAACCTCCCCTCACTGAACACTACAACACCTCCTCACCGAACACCATAACCCCCCTCACCGAACACAACACCCCCCTCCCCCACCGAACACCACAAACTCCTCCCCCACCGAACACCACAAACCCCTCACCAAACACCACAACACCCCCCTCCCCCACCGAACACCACAACACCCCCTCACCAAACACCACACCCCCTCCTCACCGAACACTATAACCCCTCCCCTCACCGAACACTGCAACCTCCCCTCACTGAACACTACAACACCTCCTCACCGAACACCACAACACCCCCTCACCGAACACAACACCCCCCTCCCCCACCGAACACCACAACACCCCCCTCCTCCACTGAACACCACAACACCCCCTCACCGAACACAACACCCCCTCCCCCACCGAACACCACAACACCCCCCTCCTCCACTGAACACCACAACCCCCCCTCCCCCACCGAACACTACAAAACCTCCTCACAGAACACCACAACCCTCCCCCACCGAACACCAAACACCACCACACCCCCCTCCCCACCGAACACCACAACACCCCCCTCACCAAACACCCCCCCACCGAACACCACAACCCCTCCCCCACCGAACACCACAAACCCCTCCCCCACCGAACACCACAAACCCCTCACCAAACACCACACCCCCTCCTCTCCCCTGACCGAACACCATTCTAAAGGGGTGGATAGATGTGGACTCCACCCTGGCACTGGAGACTGCCAGGTCCTGGAAAATCAATTGCGCTGACTGGGTCAAGCCAGTCAGTCAGGCCGAGCTCTGGGTTGGGGTTGTTCCAGGATCCTGATTAATATCTGCACCAAGGGTGGAAAAGAAAGAGCATGGAAGAATATGGGGGTTCCCCTCTGAGTCTGATCCATCAAACACGCGCCCCCACCCCCAGATAAACCAGGTCCTGTTGACACCCAGGGAAGTGTTTCAACTTCCAGGAATGAGAGAAGACAGAGGCTGCCAGTGCGAGACCTTCAACAGGAATCCAAAAGGACATTCAGAAGGATGGAACTCACTGCGAGAGGAAGCAGCTGAGACAAATTGTCAAAATGCTCAGGCGTCTACAGAAGAAATGGAAAATGAATTTAGGTGAATAAGACAAATTTGAGAGATTCTGGAGAAGCCTCGACACCAACGTTGATCCGAGTGGGCTGTTCCTTTGTCACTTTCTATGCAAGAGGCTCCAGGATCATTTCCCCGCAGTGGACAGGGCAGACAGGTTGGCATCTTATCTGCAAGTTATAGTTGGTTCAGGCTGCGCTGAGGGACAGGTTCATGCAGCTCCACCGAAATCAGAGACAAGAGTGAAATCTCAGAGCTAAGCAACTATTAGCAATTCTTTTCTGAAATACAGACTTGGGTTGGTGAGCGAGTTGTTTTCGCAGTCAGTCTTTGCACGATAGACGTACGATAAATTGGACTCATGACTTCTGAATCTAGCTTGTCATGACCTTGTTCACCTGCACTGCACTTTCTCTATCGACACTGCACTCTATTCTACATCTTACCTTGTTTAACCTGACTGTACTCACTGTGTCATGGTTTCATCTGTATGCACAGTATACAAGACAAGCTTTTCACTGTATCTCAGTAAATGTGACAGTAACAAACCAATTCCAATTCAAAGTTAGGAACATCCCAAAAATAAGATACTGGGAGCTGAAATTTCGGATTGGCTGGCTTTCCGGCAATCTCCCATCTGAGATTATAAATTGAACTAACACACAACAAACTTGCTGGTGAACGCAGCAGGCCAGGCAGCATCTCTAGGAAGAGGTACAGTCGATGTTTCAGGCCGAGACCCTTCGTCAGGACTAACTGAAGGAACAGTTAGTAAGAGATTTGAAAGTGGGAGGGGGAGGGGGAGATCCAAAATGATAGGAGAAGACAGGAGGGGGAGGGATGGAGCCAAGAGTTGGACAGGTGATTGGCAAAAGGGATATGAGAGGATCATGGGACAGGAGGCCCAGGGAGAAGGAAAAGGGGGAGGGGGGAAAAATCCCAGAGGATGGGCAAGGGGTATAGTCAGAGGGACAGAGGGAGAAAAAGGAGAGAGAGAGAAAGAATGTGTGTATATAAATAAATTACGGATGGGGTACAAGGGGGAGGTGGGGCATTAGCGGAAGTTAGAGAAGTCGATGTTCATGCCATCAGGTTAGAGGCTACCCAGATGGAATATAAGGTGTTGTTCCTCCAACCTGAGTGTGGCTTCATCTTTACAGTAAAGGAGGCTGTGGATAGACATACCAGAATGGGAATGGGACATGGAATTAAAATGTGTGGCCACTGGGAGATCCTGCTTTCTCTGGCGGACAGAGCGTAGGTGTTCAGCAAAACGATCTCCCAGTCTGCGTCGGGTCTCGCCAATATATAAAAGGCCACATTGGGAGCACCGGACGCAGTATATCACCCCCGTCAACTCACAGGTGAAGTGTCGCCTCACCTGGAAGGACTGTCTGGGGCCCTGAATGGTGGTAAGGGAGGAAGTGTAAGGGCATGTGTAGCACTTGTTCCGCTTACAAGGATATGTGCCAGGAGGGAGATTGGTGGGGAGGGATGGGGGGGACGAATGGACAAGGGAGTTGCGTGTTTCTCAAATTAGCTCTGGCCCTAGTACCTCCGGGTGGCTCATTGTGGGAACATCTGGCTGAAGTGAAGGTCGGGATGCAATTGTCGTCAGAGCCTTTGAATCACACATCAACTCCGCACCAGATGTGAGTGCCATAGATAGAAGGTATTGAGAGCAGGGACCTCTTGGGCCGCACACAGCCCCCCTGAGACTGGAGGAAGCATGAGATGGACCCACAGCAACTCTTCAACTTCACCCCCATTCCTCACGGTGAGGCTGTGCCTGTGGTCTTCTGTCTGTTCTTGTAAAGGTCTGGCTGTAGTCATGGACTCACAACATGGGCAGTGCCCGCCTCCCAGTAGTCCGTGGTACTCAGCCACTGTTACCAGAGCAATTGCTTCTTCATCCCTTTCCCAAGGCTGTGGCGTGAATCGGGCAGATCGGGAATCATCGTGGCACTGTGCTCTGCATGGAGGGACAGGGAAGGGCAGGCCCCTCGGATCACGTCAAGCCCCTCCTGTGTGATATTCCTGCAGAAGTCCACATGTAGCGTTTTCACGTTGGTCCCGTAGGTGGCCACTGCCTCCAGGGTTTTATCGGTCAGACGTGCACAGTTCTCCAGTTTCAAAGTATTTAGTTTGGGACATTTCTCAAGGATTTGGGTGATGCAGCCATCGTTAAGGTGTCCACATCCTGAAAGGGTTAACGATAGCAAGTTTGGACATCTGAAAAAAAAAAGCACAATGATTACAAAGACTGTGGCAGCAGATTTATCAGCTCAGCCACAGATCCTATCCCCATACAGCAGCTCAAAGAACAGGGACTGTGACCAGAATGAGTCTGCTTCTTCAATCTCACTGTAAATGCAGCAACAACAGCAGCTCCCAGCACCATACTCTCCGGAAACAAATTAGTCTGCAAAATATTGAAAAGGAATTTCCTACGGCAGGAAAGGGCTCTTGCACACGGACCTATAGCAAAAATCTGACAGGCTAATGTGTAATCCTGAGTACCATGGCAGGGGTTTACCTGTGTAAGTGCCATCGTATGCTGATGGGGGTGCAGAGTATACGTCATAGAGGGGCAGTAGAAATTATTCACAGCTGGTTAAAACATGCCCTTTACTTATCCAGCCGTCAAGACTGTTCAAAACATAAAATAGATCAAACATTTGAAGAAATTCAAAAGCTATTAAATTGGGAACAAAATACTTAAGACAAATAAAACATTTAACCCAATTAATTAAAAGAATACATTACTGTTAGGGGTAAGTTTTTTTTTACGCAGAGTGTGGTGAGGGCGTGGAATGGGCTGCTGGCGATGGTGGTGGAGGTGGATACAATAGGGTCTTTTAAGAGACTCCTGGATAGGCACATGGAGCTTAGAAAAATAGAGGGCTGTGGGAACCTTAGGTAATTTCTAAATTAAGTACATGTTCGGCACAGCATTGTGGGCCGAAGGGCCTGTATTGATTTTCTATGTTTCTATGTTACGCCCCTCACAGTAGTTCCTCTTGATTCAGACAAGTCACTGGGGTTTGGTCACAACTTCACAGTCGTGCCTGGAATCCTTGCAGAGCGCAGCCAGGACATAGCTGTCAAAAAAACAGCCGGCAAATGCAGGACTTGCCCATTGTCCTGAACTCACTGGCAGACGTAGGGCAACTGCTGCCAGTGCCACACAATATTGTGCCCATTTGGTGAGGCTGTACCCGCTCTCTGTGATGGGTGAGAAAGATCCCACGAGCAAAGAACTCTCCCTGTGTCCGGGACAATGAACCCAATAAACACTGACAGATTCACTGGTTTGTCTGAGGGAACCTGCCTGCTGTGCTCCTCTCATAATCCCAGTGACTCCACTTTAAAACTATCCATTGGCACCATCTCACTGGGGCATTAATAGTGCCCTGAACATAATCAATTATTCTACACAGAGGTTAAAATCAACAAAGGAATGGTGGGCAGTGAAGTTTGTGACTGGTAGCTACCAGTAGACACAATCACCCCTTCTGTGTGCTCTGTGTGTGGGATTGAGCCTCCCACGGCTGAAATATTGGTCAATGAAGGGGACTTTCTCAAAGGAAGAGGGAAGCAGTGAGAGTCTTGAGGAGGAGTCCCAAAATTCAGGACACAGATGACACTCACTGCCTGATGTAGAGAATTTTGAGGGTTAGCCGAAATTCCTGAATTCAGTGTTGTGTCCCGAGGCCTGTAAGATGCCTAAATGGAGTGCAAACTGCAGTGGGTCAAAGGTACATTGAGAGCTGTTGGAACAAGTTACAGGGTAAGAATGGTAGTGGAGTGGAGAATTAAGCTCCAGGTCACCCATTAGGAGTTCTGCAAGGCCGTCATCCAGTCTACGTTTGGTTTCCTTGTGAAGAAACGGAGCTCTTTGCTGTGGAGGATATCAAAGGAGGAGGTGAGGGCAGGGGTGGTGGGCTAGAAAATGGGTGAGACCAGAAGATATAGGAGCAGAATTAGCCCATTTGGCCCATTGAGTCTGTTTCATCATTTCATCAAAGCTGATCCAATTTTCCTCTCAGCTTCCGCCATCTCCCCATATCCCTTCATGCCTTGACCAGTCAAGAACCTTCCAACCTCTGCCTTAACTATACATAAAGACTTGGCCTCCACAACTGCCTGTGGCAAAGAATTCCGCAGATTCACCACTCACTATCTCTGGCTAAAGAAATTCTTCCTCATCTCCGTTCTAAAAGGATGCCTCTCTATTCTGAGGCTCTGTCATCTGGTCTTAGGCTGTCCAACCATAGGAAACATCCATTCCACATCCACTCTATCAAGGCCTTTCACCATTCAGTAGATTTCAATGAGGTCACCACTCATTCTTCTGAATTCTAGTGAATACAGGCCCAGAGCCATCAATATGACAAACCATTCAATCCTGAAATCATTTTCATGAATCTCCTTTGAACCCTCTCCAGTTTCAGCATATCCTTTCTAAGATAAGGGACCCAAAAATACTCACAATACCCCAAGTGAGTCCCCACCAGTGCTTTATAAAGTCTCAACATTACATCCTTGATTTTATATTCTAGTCCACTTGAAATGAATGCTATCATTGCATTTACCTTCTTCACCAAAGACTCCACCTGCATTTAACCTTTATGGATCCTGCACAAGGACCCCCAAGTCCCTTTGCATCTCAGTTTTTTGTATTTTCTCTCCACTTAAAAAATAGTTAACCCTTTCATTTCTTCTGCCAAAATGCATGACCATACACTTCCGGACACTGTATTCCATCTGCCATTTCTTTGCCCATTCTCCTAATCTGTCTAAGTCCTTCTGTAACCTCTCTTGTTCCTCAAAACTACCTGCCCCTCCACACGCCCCTCTTCATATTGTCTATGAACTTTGCGACAAAGCTATCAATTCCATCATCCAAATCATTGACATATAACACAAAAAGAATTGGCCCCAACACAGACCCCTGTAGAACACCACTAGTCACTGGCTGCCAGTCAGAAAAGGCTCCCTTTATTCCCATTTTTTGTTTCTTGCCAATCAGCCACTGCTTTATCAATGCTAGAATCTTTCCTGTAATACCATGGGCTCGTAGCTTGTTAAGCAATCTCATGTGTGACACCTTGTCAAAGGCCTTCAAAAAATCCAAGTACATAACATCAACCAATCCCCCTTGTCTATACTGCTTGTTACTTTTTCAAAGAATTCCAACAGATTTATCAGGCAAGATTTTGCCTTGAGCAAACCATGCTGGCTACGGCCTATTTTTATCATGTGCCTCCAAGTACTCTGAGACATCCTTAACAATTGACGCCAACATCTTCCCAACCACTGAGGTCAGACTAACTGGCCTATAGTTTCCTTTCTTCTGCTTCCCCACTTCTTGAAGACTGGACTGACATTTGCAATTTGATTCTAGTGAAAATGAATTCCAGTGATTCTTGAAAGATTGTTACTAATGCCTCCATGATCTCTTCAGCCACCTCTTTTAGAACTCTGAGGAGTACACGATCTACTCCAGGTGACTTATCTACCTTCAGATCTTTCTGTTTCCTAAGAACCTTCTGTCTAGTTATGGTAACTTCACCCATTGGCATCTGGAGCTTCCACCATATTGCTAGTGTCTTCCACAGTGAAGACTGATACTTATTCAGTCCTTCCGCCATTTTGTTGTCTCCCATTACTACCTTTCCAGAATCGCTTTCCAGCGATATCCACTTCACCTCTCTTTTACACTTTGTATGAAAGATGAATGTGTTCTCAAAAGGGACAAATGGTCTCTGAGTCAAGAAGGTTCATGAACTCCTCCTGTTTGTAGGTGACCATGAAAGGGGCAACAGGGAGGTGAGGGAAAGGAAAGGCGAGGAAGAGAGTGCAGTGAAGAAGCCAAGAGTTATCCGCGCGTTTTCTGGGTGATCCGGAAACCAGTGAGAGGTATTGGAATCACAAGCAAGGGAGAATCTATGGATGCTGGAATTCCAAACAAGACACACAAAATGCTGGAGGAACTCCCCAGGCCAGGCAGCATCTATTGGAAAAGGTACAGTCGACGTTTTGGGTCGAGACCTTTTGGCGGGACTGGAAGGAAAGTAGGAAGTGATGGTGTTTTATCAGATCGATAGGTCCTGCAACATCCACTTGTCATTCTGTTCATTATAGAGAATGTACGTAACAGGCTCACAGTCCGCATTGAACAAACCCTAATCCCGGCCTCTGCACACAGTGCCTAAGGAATGTTTGTACAATGCCGCTGTTAACCTTCTGGTCCAGGGGAATTCCGAAGCAACTGCCATTTGCTCCCCCTACACTGACCTCCTTCCCGCCCCCCCTCCAAACTTAGTGTCCATCATTCCTCAGTATTCAATGACTAGTGTAGGCTTGTGACCAAACAGCTAATAGTAATGGTGATAGTCAAGCTAGGAGTGGGATTCAAATATCTCAGGAGAGGGGGTCTCCTGTCTTTACCAAGTAGCCCTGGACTTCTTCTTTTCCCTTTACACACCCATCCAGCTCCCTTCTGAATGGCACTCATTCCCATCACTACCTCCCCTAACAGTTACATTCCACACCCACCTACTCCCTGCATTTAACAAATCCTCATGTTCAGTTCATTTGTTTTGTTCCAGGTTCTTGGTACCTTTGGCAATGGGAGCAGTGTCTCTCCATCCCTTCTTCTGTACCATGCATGATTTTAGATACCTCTGTCGGATTCCCACCCGACTTGTTTCTGTTTGTCCACTTAAATGAAGTTCTGCATCTTTAGAGTAATTTTGGAAAATCTTCTCAAAAAGAGCTTTTAGTTTTCCTGAAGAATGTTTTCCGGAACTGGACACAGTTTTCCAGCCGTGGCTGGACCGGTGTTTGATAAAGCCTTGCTCGTGTAGGCTATGCTTTTATTTATAAAGTCCAGGATTGTTTACATATTGTAGCCACCTGCTCAATCTACCCCATCACATTCAGCAAACCATGAACACAATCCAGGCCTTTCTGTTCTTGTACCTGATTTAGAATTTACCTTTCATTATTCCAAGTAAAATGTAACACTTCACATTTCTCAGCATTAAATTTCATGTCTCCCTTATATCAACAATCTATAAAGTTCATTTGCTCCCTTACATCAAAAAGTCTCTATCTCCATGAGGACTGCTCACAGTTCACAATGCCAAGTTTTGTATCATCTGCAGATTTCAAAGTTGTACCCTGCATACCCAAGTCTGTTATTAGAGAAACAAGTTATTCAAGGTGATTCCCTCTAGTCTACAAACAAACCTCCGTGCTACAACTCTGCTGCCCTGTTACTGAACCCCACCCTCCCAAGTGACTATTCCATAGGCTTCAGATTAGATGGCAACCCTATCCAACTTCCTTTCTGTTCCTTTCTTTGTGCTTTTGATCTGCCTTGGTCCTTTCACCTGCTCCAGCCCCCTATCACCAGTTGCTTTCCCCCACCCACTCCTTCTGTCCCTCACTCGCACACTGCCCCCTCCCCTCTGGGTCCTTGTTCCCATCTGGCCGTCATCCCTCCCTGGATTTTACTCTTCACATTTCATAATCTGCAGCCCTTTGTTGTCTCCACTGATCCTCCCAACCTCTATCGCTGTTCCTACCCTTTACTCCATCTATCAATCAACCCCTCTTCGCCTTTATGCACCAATCACATGCCATTTGTTGCCCCATTCCCCTCCCCAAGACAATCTCACTTCATTCTTTCAATCTGGACGCAGGATCTTGACCAGAAATGTCGAGTCTGTTTCTCTCCGCGGGCACTGCCTAACTCACTCAGTTCCTCCAGTAACACTTCTTATGCTCAAAATTCCCACATCAGTGATCTGAGGGATCAGAAGTGGAGAGAGTGAGCAGTTTCAAGTTCCTGGGTTTCAAGATCTCTGAGGACCTAACCTGGTCCCAACATATCGATGCAGTTATAAAGAAAGCAAGACAGCGGCTATACTTCATTAGGAGTTTGAGATTTGGTATGTCAACAAATATAGTCAAAAACTTCTATAGTTGTACTGTGGTGAGCATTCTGAGAGTGTCGTAAATTTAGTCGGCTCCATCTTGGGTACTAGCCTACAAACTACCCAGGACATCTTCAAGGAGCTGTGTGTCAGAAAGGCAGCATCCATTATTAAGGACCTCCAGCACCCAGGGCATGTCCTTTCCTCACTGTTACCATCAGGTAGGAGGTACAGAAGCCTAAAGGCACACACTCAGTGATTCAGGAACAGCTTCTTCCCCTCAGCCATCCGATTCCTAAATAGACATTGAACCCATGAGCACTACCTCACTTTTTCAATATATATTATTTCTTTTTTTGCATGATTTTTAATCTCCAATATACATATACTGTAATTGATTGATTGATTGATTTTTTCTTCTATATATGTATTGTATTGAACTGCTGCTGCTAAGTTAACAAATTTCACGACACATGCCAGTGTTGTTATATAAACCTGATTCTGATTCTGATCCTAATCCGTAGTCACTTGAGCCTTCTCTCTCTACTGGAGGTGGAGTGACAAAGTTAACAAGTGTTTAATTAACATCACCTCCATCATTGACCTCAGTTCACCATAGGTCTCTTTTCAACTTAGTGACATGATTTACTTGCGACAATTCCACCCTTGTCTACTCTAAGCAATCCTCACTTGTCCAAGTTAAACACTTGTTAAATTTGTCACTGATTATTGATTCTAGGATTCCCTACACCACTACGGGCAAACGGAATGGCTGTAATCACTGTGTTTATCCCAGTGTCCTTTAATGAACAAGGGTGTAACACTGGCTGCTTTCCAGTCCTCAGGCACCACCCCTGCATCTACAGTTAACTTGAGGATAGGTGCCAGTTTCTCTCTGGCTGCCAACTTCTTTGCCTCATTGAGAGTTCTGATTTGAAGCCTTCAGTTCAATACAAACTTGAATTTGCTACAGTCTTAAACAAATTCTTTAATTCATCTTCTAAAACTAAGTAAATAAGCAGCTTTGCACAGACAGACACTGCTCAGAGCAAGTTTCCCATCTTCCCACCAACCTGTTGCTTACTTCAGCCAAGAAGCTGTTGACCAGAGTAGAGTGGCGACTGCAGATGTCCCTCTGGAAGCTGCTTTTCGCCCAGTCCTCAATGTTACAGACCTTCACCCGGCTGGAGTGCCAGCAGATAGACAGGGAGTGCAACGCAGGGCTCAGCAGGAAGTTGTCCTTCATTAGCTCTGATGGCGAAGAGAAAGACAGCAGGGACCACAGAGCAGGGTCGTGGAAGACTTCCCGCAGCAGTTGGCAAGTACTGGACATACTTTTCCTGTTCTCCTTATCCAGAAAGGAGAAAATGTGAAGCAGGCATTCATGGTTTAAGTCTGTCAGCCGCATTGGGAGAAGGCATTCACATCCACACTCCACCAAGAGGAATGCAAAGCTGTGTCTGGGAAATCTGCCCCATCCAGTCTGCCTAAACTCTTTCATGCACTTATATGGATTAGGAATGTGGCCCTTTCTGAGGGTGACAACAGCTGTTTAAATTTAGAAGCCTGCACCTCTCCTGGAGTCCAACAACATCTCGGTTCAGTGATGTTAGTTCCTGTAATGAACAACAAGTACTCAGAATGTTAGCAGAATGTTGAAACCTTTGATTTATACCTCACCTCAACTATCGAAAGCATTCGTTTATTCCAGACTGTTTGAAATACACATTCCATATTCCAGCAGAACTTCACTTGCATCTGGAAGTTAACTCCTAACAACAAGGTCAGCCGACAGAGCTGCAAAACACCAGTTTAACCTCGCAGCTGAGCTCTCAGCGTGAGTTCTGCAGCAACTCACGGGAAGGTGCTACCCTGGAACCCACGCCTGTGCAAGTGCAAGAGGTTTCACACGCTCACGGAGACAGCGTTAGTAGAGGAGGCTCTTTAAGAGTGCAGAGTCAGTGCTGAACAGGCACCATGTGGGCCAAAGGTCAGTGTTCAGTAAAAAGTGTGTGCCGGGCAGCCCACAAAGCCAGCCAGTGGGTGAGGCACTTCACGGGTACGGTGTCAGTGAGTGGAGAGGTAGCGTGGATAGAAGCAGCACGAAGGAGGCAGGGTCTCAACAATAAAACCCTGCCTTGACACTTCAGCAGTGATGAAGACTGAGAGATGTTTGAGTCAATACTGGCGTGTTTAGATTTCCTAAAAGCAAATAGTCAGTTCTGCACACACTTGGGGAACCTCAGACTGGTTTTAGCTTCTCAGAGATGGCTCATGGTGGGTGGGATCCATTAGGTCGCAAAAGGCCAGTCCAGGTTCATTGTTCTCTTTATACAACCAGGCAAGACAAGAGCATGACTTTAGCATGACTTTCAAAGATTTGATTTGAACTCTGATACATTAGTCTCTATTCCATTCTCATCCATCCATACAAAGTTGTAAAGTTTTTAATTCACTTTCTTCAGGGACAGGGTTATTTCTCTTGAGGAGACGGTGGTGAGGCCTGCTTTGAACCAGCCCCGCCCTCCCCGTGAAGGTCCCTCCGTGGAGCTGTTGGGGTCGGAGATCCAGAATGCAGACTAACAAGATATTCCCGTGACCCTGAGGGGAATCTGCAGCTGGTGGTGTTCCCTAACCCTCGCTGCTCTTTGTCCTTCTCAGTGGCCAGGGTGACAGGTTTTTGAGGTGCCGTCAGAGCAGTCAGGGAAGTTACCTACGGCACACGAGGAGCTCTTCTTCCGCTTTGCATTCGATGTCATCGTGGCAGCGGAGAGGGGCAATGGCGGACAGGTTGGTATAAGAACGGGAGGGGGTCGGATTAACTGCAGTAGGATTAATAATACTAATAATTTATTGATAGAGCACTTTTCAAACAGACAATGTAGTTCAAAGTGCTTTACAATGTGATAAAGTGCAAACATGAAGATAAAAGACGTTAGTTGAAAGCAAGGTTAAGTAAATAGGTTTTGAGTTGGCATTTAAAAGGTTCAACCAGGTTTGCACCCTTTTATGATTTCAGGAGAGTAGTTCAAAAAAGCTGACCTGCCAATTATCCTTTGAGGGAGATGGTTTAAATTTAAGAGACTGGCGGGAAAAGACCTGAGAGCTCGAGCAGGGTTATAAAACAAAAACGATTCTGTGATGTCTCTTGGTCCTAGACCATTGGGAACTTTAAAAACGTAGAAACATAGAAAGCCTACAGCACAATACAGGCCCTTCGGCCCACAAAGCTGTGCTGAACATGTCCGTACCTGAGAAATTGCCTAGGGCTACCCATAGCCCTCTATTTTTCTGAGCTCCATATATCTGTCCAGAAGTCTCTTAAAAGATCCTATCGTATAGGCCTCCACCACCATCGCCAGCAGCCCATTCCACACACTCACCACTCTCTGCGTAAGAAAACTTCCTCCTGATGTCTCCTCTGTACCTACTTCCAAGCACCTTAAAGCTGTGCCCTGTCATCCTAGCCATTTCAGCCCTGGGAAAAAGCCTCTGACTATCCACATGATCAATGCCTCTCATCATCTTATACACCTCTATCAGATCACCTCTCATCCTCCTTCGCTCCAAGGAAAAAAGGCTGAGTTCACTCAACCTATTCTCAAAAGGCATGCTCCCCAATCCAGGCAACATCCTTGTAAATCTCCTCTGCATCCTTTCTATGGTTTCCTCATCCTTCCTATAGTGAGGCAAACAGAACTGAGCACAGTACTCCAATTGGGGTCTGACCAGGATCTTGTATAGCTGCAACATTATCTGTCAGCTCCTAAACTCAATCCCACGATTCATGAAGGCCAATGCATCGTATGTTTTCTTAACCACAGAGTCAACCTGTGCAGCAGCTTAGAGTGTCCTATGGACTCGGACCCCAAGATCCCTGTGATCCTCCACACTGCCAAGGGTCTTACCATTAATACTATATTCTGTCAACATATTTGACCTACCAAAATGAACCACCTCACACTTATCTGGGTTGAACTCCATCTGCCACTTCTCAGCCCATTTTTGCATCTTATCAAAGTCCCGCTGTAACCTCTGACAGCCCTCCACACTATCCACAACACCCCCAACATTTGTGTCATCAGCAAACTTACTAACCCATCCCTCCACTTCTTCATCCAGGTCATTTATAAAAATCACAGAGTAGGGGTCCCAGAACAGATCCCTGAGGCACACCACTGGTGACCGACCTCCATGCAGAATAGGACCCATCTACAACCACTCTTTGCCTTCTGTGGGCAATCCAGTTCTGGATCCACAAAGCAATGTCCCCTTGGATCCCATGCCTCCTTACTTTCTCAATAAGCCTTGCATGGGGTACCATATCAAATGCCTTGCTGAAATCCATATATACTACATCTACCGCCCTACCTTCATCAATGTGTTTAGTCACATCCTCAAAAAATTCAGTCAGGCTCGTAAGGCATGACCTGCCTTTCACAAAGCCATGCTGACTATTCCTAATGATATTATGCCTCTCCAAATGTATATAAATCCTGCCTCTCAGGATCTTCTCCATCAACTTACTAACCACTGAAGTAAGACTCACTGGCCTGTAATTTCCTACGCTATCCCTACTCCCTTTCTTGAATAATGGAACAACATCCGCAACCTTCCAATCCTCCAGAACCTCTCCCATCCCCATTGATGATGCGAGGATTATCACCAGAGGCTCAGCAATCTCCTCCCTCACCTCCCACAGTAGCCTGGGGTACATCTCGTTGGGTCCCTTGACTTATCAAATTTGATGCTTTCCAAAACTCCTGCACATCCTCTTCTTTAATATCTACATGCTCAAGCTTTTCAGTCTGCTGTAAGTCATCCCTACAATCACCAAGATCCCTTTCCGTAGTGAATACTGAAGCAAAGCTATCTCCTCTGGATCCATATACACTTTTCCACTGTCACACTTGATTGGTCCTGTTCTCTCACGTCTTATCCTCTTGCTCTTAACATACTTGTAGAATGCCTTGGGGTTTTCCTTAATCCTGTCTGCCAAGACCTTCTCATGGCCCCTTCTCGTTCTCATAATTTCTTTCTTGAACTCCTTCCTGCTAGCCTTATAATCCTCTAGCTCTCAATCATTACCTACCTTTTTGAACCTTTCGTAAGCTCTTCTTTTCTTCTTCACTAGATTTACAACAGTCTTTGTACACCACGGTTCCTGTACCCTACCATCCTTTCTGTCTCATTGGAACGTACCTACGCAGAACCCCATTCAAATATCCCCTGAATATTTGCCTCATTTCTTCCGTACATTTCCCTGAGAACATCTGTTTCCAATTTATGCTTCCAAGTTTCTGCCTGATAGCCTCATGTTTCCCCTTACTCCAATTAAACGGTTTCCTAAATTGTCTGTTCCTGTCCCTCTCCAATGCTATGGTAAAGGAGAAAGAATTGTGATCACTATCTCCAAAATGCTCTCCCACTGAGAGATCTGACACCTAACTAGGTTCATTTCCCAATACCAGATCAAGTACAGCCTCTCTTCTTGTGGGCTTATCTACATACTATGTCAAGAAACCTTCTTGAACACACGTAACAAACTCCACCCCATCTAAACCTCTCGCTCTAAGGAGATGCCAATCGATACTTGGGAAATTAAAATCTCCCACCACGATAACCCGGTTATTATTACACCTTTCCAGAATCTGTCTCCCTATCTGCTCCTCGATATCACTGTTACTATTGGGCGGCCTATAAAAAACAGCCAGTAGAGTTATTGACCCCTTCCTGTACCTAACTTCCACCCACAGAGACTCTGTAGTCTATAATCCCTCCATAACTTCCTCCTTTTCTGCTGCCGTGACAGTGATCACAATTCTATCTCATTTACCATAGCATTGAAGAGGGATGGGAACAGACAAGTTAGGAAAATGTTCAATTGAAGTAAGGGGAAATATGAAGATTTCAGGCAGGAACTTGGAAGCATAAATTGCGAGCAGATATTCTCAAGGAAATGTATGACAGAAATGTGGCAAATGTTCCATGGTTATTTGTGTGGCATTTTGCATAGGTACGTTGCAACGAAACAGGGAAAGGATGGTAGGGTACAGGAACCATGGTGTACAAAGGCTGTTGTAAATCTAGTCAAGAAGAAGAGAAAAGCTTACTAAAGGTTCAAAAAACTAGGTAGTGAGAGATCTAGAAAATTATAAGGCTAGCAGGAAGGAGCTTAAGAATGAAATTAGGAGAGCCAGAAGGGGCCATGAGAAGGCCTTGATGAGCAGGATTAAGGAAAACCCCAAGGCATTCTACAAGTATGTGAAGGGCAGGAAGGTTAAGATGTGGGAAATTAGGACCAATCAAGTGTGACAGTGGAAAAGTGTGTATGGAACTGGAGGAGGTAGCGGAGGTACTTAATGAATACTTTGCTTCGGTATTCACTACAGAAAGGGATCTTGGCGATTGTAAGGATGACTTACAGCGGACTGAAAAGCTTAAGCATTTAGACATTAAGACAGAGGATGTGCTGCAGCTTTTGGAAAGCACATCAAGTTGGATAAGTTGGAGAGAGGCATAATATGATTAGGAATAGTCAGCATGGCTTTGTCAAAGGCAGGTCCTGCCTGCTGAGCCTGATTCAGTTTTTTGAAGATCTGACTAAACACATTGATGAAGGTAGAGGAGTAGATAGAAACATAGAATCATAGAAAATAGGTGCAGGAGTAGGCCATTCGGCCCTTCGAGCCTGCACCGCCATTCAGTTCTGATCATGGCTGATCGTCCATTTCAGAACTCTGTACCTGCCTTCTCTCCATACCCCCTAATCGCTTTAGCCACAAGGGCCATATCTAACTCCCTCTTAAATATAGCCAATGAACTGGCCTCAACTGTTTCCTGTGGCAGAGAATTCCACAGATTCACCACTCTATGTGTGAATAGGTTTTTCCTCATCTCGGTCCTAAAAGGCTTCCCCTTTATCCTCAAACTGTGACCCCTCATTCTGGACTTCCCCAACATCAGGAACAATCTTCCTACATCTAGCCTGTCCAATCCCTTTGGAATTTTATATGTTTCAATAAGATCCCCCCTCAATCTTCTAAATTCCAGAGAGTATAAGCCTAATCAATCCAGTCTTTCATCATATGAAAGTCCTGCCATCCCAGGAATCAATCTGGTGAATCTTCTTTGTACTCCCTCTATTGCAAAAATGTCTTTCCTCAGATTAGGGGACCAAAACTGCACACAATACTCCAGGTGTGGTCTCGCCAAGGCCTTGTACAACTGCAGTAGTACCTCCCTGCTCCTGTACTTGAATCCTCTTGCTATGAATGCCAGCATACCATTCACCTTTTTCACGGCCTGCCGTACCTGCATGCCCACTTTCAATGACTGGTGTATAATGACACCCAGGTCTCGTTGCACCTCCCCTTTTCTTAATCCGCCACCATTCAGATAATAATCTCTTTTTCCTGTTCTTGCCACCAAAGTGGATAACCTCACATTTATCCACATTAAATTGCATCTGCCATGAATTTGCCCACTCAGCTAACCTATCCAAGTCACCCTGCATCCTCTTAGCATCCTCCTCACAGCTAACACTGCCACCCAGCTTTGTGTCATCCGCAAACTTGGAGATGCTGCATTTAATTCCCTCATCTAAGTCATTAATTTATATTGTAAACAACTGGGGTCCCAGCACTGAGCCTTGCGGTACCCCACTAGTCACTGCCTGCCATTCTGAAAAGGTCCCGTTTATTCCCACTCTTTGCTTCCTGTCTGCCAACCAATTCTCTATCCACATCAATACCATATCCTCATTACCCTGTGCTTTAAGTTTGCACACTAATTCTCCTGTGTGGGACCTTGTCAAAAGCCTTTTGAAAATCCAAATATACCACATCCACTAGTTCTCCCCTATCCACTCTACTAGTTACATCCTCAAAAAATTCTATGAGATTCATCAGACATGATTTTCCTTTCACAAATCCATGCTGACTTTGTCTGATGATTTCACCGCTTTCCAAATGTGCTGTTATCACATCTTTGATAACCGACTCTAGCATTTTCCCCACCACCGATGTTAGGCTAACCGGCCTATAATTCCCCGGTTTTTCTCTCCCTCCTTTTTTAAAAAGTGGGGTTACATTAGCCATCCTCCAATCCTCAGGAACGAATCCAGGATCTAAAGAGTTTTGAAAAATTATCACTAATGCATCCACTATTTCTTGGGCTACTTCCTTTAAGCACTCTGGGATGCAGACCATCTGGCCCTGGGGATTTATCTGCCTTTAATCCCTTCAATTTACCTAACACCACTTCCCTACTAACATGTATTTCCCTCAGTTCCTCCATCTCACTGGACCCTCGGTCCCCTACTATTTCCAGAAGATTATTTATGTCCTCCTTAGTGAAGACAGAACCAAAGTAGTTATTCAGTTGGTCTGCCATGTCCTTGTTCCCCATGATCAATTCACCTGTTTCTGACTGGAAGGGACCTACATTTGTCTTAACCAATCTTTTTCTTTTCACATATCTATAAAAGCTTTTACAGTCAGTTTTTATGTTCCCTGCCTGCTTTCTCTCATAATATTTTTTCCCTTTCCTAATTAAGCCCTTTGTCCTCCTCTGCTGGACTCTGAATTTCTCCCAGTCCTCAGGTGTGCCGCTTTTTCTGGCTAATTTGTATGTTTCTTCTTTGGAATTGATACTATCCCTAATTTCCCTTGTCAGCCACGGGTGCACTACCTTCCTTGGTTTATTCTTTTGCCAAACTGGGATGAACAATTGTTGTAGTCATTCATGCGATCTTTAAATGCTTATCATTGCATATCCACCATCAACCCTTTAAGTATCATTTGCCAGTCTATCTTAGATAATTCACGTCTCATACCTTCAAAGTTACCCTTCTTTAAGTTCAGAACCTTTGTTACTGAATTAACTATATCACTCTCCATCTTAATGAAGAATTCCACCATATTATGGTCACTCTTACCCAAGGGGCCTCGCACGACAAGATTGCTAACTAACCCTTCCTCATTGCTCAATGCCCAGTCTAGAATGGCCTGCTCTCTAGTTGGTTTCTCGACATGTTGGTTCAAAAAAATGATCCCGCAAACATTCCAAGAAATCCTCTTCCTCAGCACCTTTACCAATTTGGTTCACCCAATCTACGTGTAGATTGAAGTCACCCATTATAACTGCTGTTCCTTTATTACACGCATTTCTAATTTCCTGTTTAATGCCATCCCCAACCTCTCTACTACTGTTAGGTGGCCTGTACACAACTCCCACCAGCGTTTTCTGCCCCTTAGTGTTATGCAGCTCTACCCATATCAATTCCACATCCTCCCGGCTAATGTCCTTCCTTTCTATTGCGTTAATCTCCTCTCTAACCAGCAATGCCACCCCACCTTTTTTTTCATGTCCATCCCTCCTGAATATTGAATATCCCTGAATATTGAGCTCCCATCCTTGGTCACCCTGGAGCCATGTCTCTGTAATCCCAACTATATCATAATCATTAATAACTATCTGCACATTCAATTCATCCACCTTGTTATGAATGCTCCTTGCATTGACATACAAAGCCTTCAGGCTTGCTTTTACAACACTCTTAGCCCTTACACAATTATGTTGAAAAGTGGTCCTTTTTGATTTTTGCCCTGGATTTGCCAGCCTGCCACTTTTACTTTTCACCTTACTACTTTTTGCTTCTACCCTCATTTTACACCCCTCTGTCTCTCTGCACTTGTTCCCATCCCCCTGCCACATTAATTGAAATCCTCCAGAACAACAGTAGCAAATACTCCCCCTAGGACATTGGTTCCAGTCCAACCCAGGTGCAGGCCGTCTTGTTTGTACCGGTCCCACCTCCTCCAGAACTGGTTCCAATGCCCCAGAAATTTGAATCCCTCCCCCTTGCACCATTTTTCAAGCCACGTATTCATCTGAAATATCCTCCTATTTCTACTCTGACTATCACGTGGCACTGGTAGTAATCCAGAGATTATTACCTTTGTGGTCCTAGTTTTTAGTTTATCTCCTAACTCCCTAAATTCACCTTGTAGGATCTCATCCCGTTTTTTACCTATATCGTTGGTACCTATGTGCACCACGACCACTGGCTGTTCACCCTCCCACTCCAGGATGTCCTGCAGCCGCTCAGAGACATCCTTGACCCTTGCACCAGGGAGGCAACATACCCTCCGGAGTCTCATTTGCGGCCGCAGAAACACCAATCTTTTCTCCTTACAATCAAATCCCCTATCACTATAGCTCTCCCACTCCTTTTCCTTCCCTCCTGTGCCACAGAGCCACCCATGGTGCCATGAACTCAGCTGCTGCTGCCTTCCCCTGATGAGACATCTCACCCAACAGTATCCAAAACAGTATATCTGTTTAGGAGGGAGATGACCTCAGGGGACTCCTGCACTACCTGCCTACTGCTACGCTGTCTAGTGGCCACCCATTCCCTTTCTGCCTGTGTAGCCTGTACCTGCGGTGTGGCCAACTCGCTGAACGTGCTATTCACAACTTTCTCAGTATCGCGGATGCTCCAGTATGAATCTAGTTGCAGCTCCAGCTGCTCAATGAGCTCTGCCAGAAGCTGCAGCTGGACACGTTTCCTGCACACACAGTCGTCAGGGACACTGGAAGTATCCCTGATTTCCCACATGCTGCAGGATGAACAAACCACGGGGCCGAACTCAGCTGTCATGACCCACCCAATACGCTACAGCCTCGCCACCTTCCTTGCTTCAAAGAAAATACCACTGCAGGCTGTTCTCTTTTTAAAGGAACTTACCCGGCCTTACCTCACTTGGAGTGAAGCTCGTCCTCAGCCTCTGCTCGCCAAAGCCTCTCGAGACAAAGCCTTCCTACTCTGTCTCCCTCTACTCCGTCACCCACTCCATTAAACTGCTCTCTTTTAAATACTCCCGCTGCCTCATGGACCGACTTACACGCGCTTGCGCAGTCCTGTCCCAATCAACCGCCAAGAAAAATGGCAGACTTCCACAAACTGCTGTCTTTTAAATACTCCCGCTGCCTCATGGACCGACTTACACGCGCTTGCGCAGTCCTGTCCCGATCAACTGCCGAGAAAAATGTAGTGTATATAGATTTCAGCAAGCCATTTGATAAGGTACCCCATGCAAGGCTTATTGAGAAAGTAAGGAGGCATGCGATCCAGGAATCCAAGGGGACCTTGCTTTGTGGATCCAGAGTTAGTTTGCCCACAGAAGGCAAAGAGTGGTTGTAGATGTGTCATATTCTGCATGGTGGTCAGTGACCAGTGGTGTGCCTCAGGGATCTGTTCTGGGACCCCTTCACTTCCTCATCCAGGTCATTTATAAAAGTCACGAGGAGAAGGAATAGGTTAGTAAATTTGCTGATGACACAAAGGTTGGGGGTGTTGTGGATAGTGTAGAGGGCTGTCAGAGGTTCCAGTGGGACACTGATGGGATGCAAAACTGGGCTGAGAAGTGGCAGATGGAGTTCAACCCAGATAAGTGTGAGGTGGTTCATTTTGGTAGGTCAAATATGATGGCAGAATATAGTATTAATGGTAAGACTCTTGGCAGTGTGGAAGATCAGAGGGATCTTGGAGTCTGAGTCCATAGGACACTCAAAGCTGCTGTGCAGGTTGATTCTGTGATTAAGAAGGCATACAGTGCATTGGCCTTCGTCAACCGTGGGATTGAGTTCAAGAGCCGAGAGATAATGCTGCAGCTGTATAAGATCCTGGTCAGACCCTACTTAGAGTACTGTGCTCAGTTCTGGTCACCTCACTACAGGAAGGATGTGGAAACCATAGAAAGGGTGCAGAGGAGATTTACAAGGATGTTGCCTGGATTGGGGAGCATGCCTTATGAGAATAGGTTGAGTGAACTTGGCCTTTTCTCCTTGGAGCAATGGAGGATGAGAGGTGACCTGATAGAGGTATATAAGATGATGAGAGGCATTGATTGTGTGGAGAGTCAGAGACTTTTTCCCAGGGCTGAAATGGCTAGCATGAGAGGGCACAGTTATTCCATCAGCGGTTTGAATTGGGCACGGCTGCGCAAGATTGTGGAGGTCGGCCAGTGAGAACGGCGGGAAGGAGTTTAAAAAGAAGACAGATTTACAGAGCAGGCATCAGAGAAGCAGGTGTCGGAGTAGTGGGAGACAGAGTAGCAAGGCTTTGGCTCAACGGGGCTGAGGCGATAAGACTCCTGGCCTCCCGGACAATAGACAATAGGTGCAGGAGTAGGCCATTCAGCCCTTTGAGCCAGCACCGCCATTCACTGTGATCATGGCTGATCATCCACAATCAGTACCCCGTTCCTGCCTTCTCCCCATATCCCTTGACTCTGCTATCTTTAAGAGCTCTATCTAACTCTTTCTTGAAAGAATCCAGAGACTTGGCCTCCACTGCCTTCTGAAGCAGAGCATTCCACAGAACCACAACCCTCTGTATGAAAAAGAGGATGACCACATCTGCACCAGGTGTGTCGAGCTGCAGCTCCTTAGGGACCGCGTTAGGGAACTGGAGCTGCAGCTCGATGACCTTCGTCTGGTCAGGGAGAGTGAGGAGGTGATAGAGAGGAGCTATAGGCAGGTAGTCACCCTGGGACCACAGGAGACAGAGAAGTGGGTAACAGTTAGGAGAGGGAGGGCATAAAGCAGATGCTAGAGAGTACCCCAGTGGCTGTCCCCCTTAACAATAAGCACTCCTGCTTGAGTACTGCTGGGGGGGGGGGGGGAACGGCCTACCTGGGGGAAGCAACAGTGGTCACGCCTCTGGCACAGTGTCTGGCCCAGTGGCTCAGAAGGGTAGTGAAAGGAAGAGGATGGCAGCAGTGATAGGGGACTCTATAGTTAGGGGGTCAGACAGGCGATTCTGTGGATGCAGGAAGAAACGCGGATGGTAGTTTGCCTCCCAGGTGCCAGGGTCCCGGTTGTTTCTGATCACGTCACAATATCTTGAAATGGGAAGGAGAACAGCCAGAGGTCGTGGTACATACTGGTACCAACGTTATAGGTAGGAAAAGGAAGGAGGTCCTGAAAGCAGACTACAGGGAGTTGGGAAAGAAGTTGAGAAGCAGGACCTCAAAGGTAGTAATCTTGGGATTACTGCCTGTGCCACGTGACAGTGAGTATAGGAATAGAATGAGTTGGAGGATAAATGCGTGGCTGAGGGATTGGAGCAGGGGGCAGGGATTCAGATTTCTGGATCATTGGGACCTCTTTTGGAGCAGGTATGACCTGTACAAAAAGGACGGGTTGCACTTGAATCCCGGGGGACCAATATCTTGGTGGGGAGGTTTGCTAAGGCTATTGGGGAGAGTTTAAACTAGAATTGTTGGGGGGTGGGAACCGAACTGAAGTGACAGAGGAAAGGGAGGTTGGCTCACAAATAGAGAAAGCTTGGAGACAGTGCGAAAGGGAGGACAGGCAGGTGATAAAGGACGTGCTCAGACTGATGGTTTGAGATGTGTCTATTTTAATGAGAGGAGTATAATGAACAAAGTGGATGAGTTTAAGAGTGTGGATCAGCACTTGGAGCTATGATGTTGTGGCCATTACAGAGACTTGGATGGTGCAGGGGCAGGAATGGCTACTTCAAGGGCCAGGCTATAGATGTTTCAGAAAGGACAGGGAGGGAGGCAAAAGAGGTGGGGGCGTGGCACCGTTGATCAGAGATAGTGTCGCAGCTGCAGTAAAGGAGGAAGTCATGGAGGGGTTGTCTATGGACTCTCTGTGGGTGGAAGTTAGGAATAGGAAGGGGTCAATAACTCCACTGGGTGTTTTTTTTATAGACCACCCAATAGTAACAGGGACATCGATGAGCAGATAAGGAGACAGATTCTGGAAAGGAGCAATAATAACAGGGTTGTTGTGGTGGGAGATTTTAATTTCCCAAATATTGATTGGCATCTCCCTAGATTGAGGGGTTTGGATGGGGTAGAGTTTGTTAGGTGCATTCAGGAAGGTTTCTTAACGCAATATGTAGATAAGCCTACAAGAGGAGAGGCTGTACTTGATCTGGTATTGGGAAATGAACCTGGTCAGGTGTCAGGTCTCTCAGTGGGAGAGCATTTTGGAGATAGTGATCACAATTCTATCTCCTTTACCATAGCATTGGAGAGGGATAGGAACAGACAAGTTAGGGAAACATTTAATTAGAGTAAGGGGAACTATGAGGCAGGAATCAGGCAGGAACTTGGAAGCATAAATTGAAAACAGATGTTCTCAGGGAAACATACCCGAGAAATGTGGCAAATATTCAGGGGATATTTGTATGGAGTTCTGCATAGGTATGTTCCAATGAGACATGGAAAGGATGGTAGGGTACAAGATCAGTAGTGTACAAAGGTTGTTGTAATTCTAGTCAAGAAGAAAAGAAGAGCTTACAAAAGGTTCAAAAAACTAGGTAATGACAGGAATCTAGAAGATTATAAGGCTAGCAGGAAGGAGTTTAAGAATGAAATTAGGAGAGCCAGAAGGGGCCATGAGAAGGCCTTGGCGGACAGGATTAAGGAAAACCCCAAGTACGTGAAGAGCAAGAGGATAAGACGTGAGAGAATAGGACCAATCAAGTGTGACAGTGGAAAAGTATGTATGGAACCAGAGGAAATAGTGGAGGTACTTAATGAATACTGTGATTCAGTATTCACCATGGAAAAGAAACTTGGCAATTGTCAGGATGACTTGTAGTCTGAAAAGCTTGAGAATGTAGATATTAAGAAAGAGGATGTGCTGGAGCTTTTGGAAAGCATTAAGTTGGATAAGTCACCGGGACTGGACGGGATGTACCCCAGGCTACTGTGGGAAGCGAGGGAGGAGATTGCTGAGCCTCTGGCAATAATCTTTACATCATCAATGAGGATGGGAGAGGTTCCGGAGAATTGGAGGGTTGCAGATGTTGTTCCTCAATTCAGGAAAGGGAGTAGGGGTAGCCCAGGAAAGTATAGGCCACTGAGTCTTACTTCGGTGGTTGGTAAGTTGATGGAGAAGATCTTGAGAAGCAGGATTTATGAACATTTGGAGAGGCTTAATATGATTAGGAATAGTCAGTACGGCATTGTCAAAGGCAGGTTATGCCTTACGAGCCTGATTGAATTTTTTGAAGATGTGACTAAGCACATTGATGAAGGTAGAGCTGTAGATGTAGTGTATATGGATTTCAGCAAGGCATTTGATAAGGTTGTGTGGCGCATGGCTAAGTGGTTAGGGCATTGGTCTAGCGATTTGAAGATCGTGGGTTCGAGCCTTGGCCGGGGAGCGTGTATCCCCTTGAGCAAGGCACTTAACCACACAATTCTCCAGTCTACCCAGCTGAGAATGGGTACCAGCAAAAATGCTGGGGGTTAACCTCATGATAGACTGGCATCCTATCTGGGGGGGGGGGAGAGGGGAGTCTCATACTCTCGTACTCTCAGTCATTTCATGTCACGGAAACCGGCATAAGCACCTGCCTGATGGGCCACAAGGCTCTTGACAGACTTTAATCTTTAATTTGATAAGGTACCCCATGTAAGGCTTATTTGAGAAAGTAAGGAGGCATGGGATCCAAGGGGACATTGCTTTGTGGATCCAGAACTGGCTTGCCCACAAAACACAAAAGAGTGGTTGTAGATGGGTCATATTCTGAATGGAGGCCGGTGACCAGTGGTGTGCCTCGGATCTGTTCTGGCACCCTTACTCTGTGATTTTTATAAATTACATGGATGAGGAAGTAAGTAGAGGGATGGATTAGTAAATTTGCTGATGACACAAAGGTTGGGGGTGTTGTGGATAGTGTGGAGGGCTGTCAGAGGTTACAATGGAACATTGATAGGATGCAAATCTGGGCTGAGAAGTGGCAGATGGAGTTTAACCCAGATAAGTGTAAGGTTGTTCATTTTGGTAGGTCAAATATGATGGCAGAATATAGCATTAATGGTAAGACTCTTGGCAATGTGGAGGATCAGAGGGATCTTGGGGTCTGAGTCCAGAGGACAGTCAAAGCTGCTCCGCAGGTCGACTCTGTGGTTAAGGCGGCATACAGTACATTGGCCTTCATCAATCGTGGGATTGAGTTTAAGAGCTGAGAGGTAATGTTGCAGCTATATAGGACCCTGGTCAAACTCCACTTGGAGTACTGTGCTCAATTCTGGTCGTCTCACTACAGGAAGGACGTGGAAACCATAGAAAGGGTGCAGAGATTTACAAGGATGTTGCCTGGATTGGGGAGCATGCCTTATGAAAATAGGTTGAGTGAACTTGGCCTTTTCTCCTTGGAGGAACGGAGGATGAGAGGTGACCTGATAGAGGTGTACAAGATAATGAGAGGCATTGATCATGTGGATAGTCAGAGGCTTTTCCCCAGGGTTGAAATGGCTAGCACAAGAGGGCATAGTTTTAAGGTATTTGGAAATAGGTACAGAGGAGATGTCAGGGGTAAGTTTGTTTGTTTGTTCTTGTTTTTTTACGCAGAGAGTGGTGAGTGCTTGGAATGGGCTGCCGGTGACAGTGGTGGAGGCGGATACGATAGGGTCTTTTAAGAGACTCCCGGATGACTACATGGAGCTTAGAAAAATAGAGAGCTATGGGTAAGCCTAGGTAGTTCTAAGGTAGGTACATGTTCGGCACAGCTTTGTGGGCCGAAGGGCCTGTATTGAGCTGTATGTTTTCTATTTTTTTTATGTTTTAGGTGCTTGGAAGTAGGTACAGAGGAGATGTCGGGGGTAAGTGGGTTTCTTTTTAAACAGAGTGGTGAGTGTGTGGAATGGGCTGCCAGTGACAGTGGAGGTGGCAAATACAATAGGATTTTTTTTAAAAGAGACTATTAGATAGGTGCATGGAGCTTAGAAAAATAGAGGGCTATGGGTAACCCTAGGTAATTTCTTAAGTACATGTTCGGCACAGCATTGTGGGCCAAAGGGCATGTATTGTGCTGTAGGTTATCTATGTTTCTATATAACAGCTAATCTACTTCCCTGTATCCTTTCACAACCTTCTTAGCTATCTGCAACTCCTCCAATTTTCGTTTCATCTTGTTACATACCTCAAGGAGATCTGTGTTTTTTTTTGTGAGAATGATGTAAAGGTCTTTTGGAGGTCACCTGATGTAATTTTCCCGCCGATGTGAGGTCTCGTGATGACGTGCATCACGGGTATATAAGGGAAGACCCCAGATGACGCAGTTAGTTAGTTTTTAGTTTTCCAGCTAGAACGTGCATCTGTGTCTCCGTTTTTGTTGCGTATTTATTTTATGACGCAGTTTCATTTTTAAAACGGAGTGTTACGCTCTGTTGCAAGGTACAATAGTGCTGGATTGGCAATTTTTGCTAGATGTATTGATGTACCTTATTCCAGCAGTAGTACGGGAGAGTGAAGACTTTATCGAAGTACAGGACCCGATGGATTGAGAGGAGTCGGTATCGTTCGGCAGTTTAACAAAGGATCGACCTTATTGAGTCTTCATTGAAGGAGTAGTGACCTGCATCGAAGATAACGCTTGCCAAAAGAGAAAAGAGTTCATGCAAGGTTTGCTCTCTAGAATTTAAAGTCAGTCGTTTTAAACTGTTTACTTCCTGCATCTTGAATCCTTTGGACAGAACCAGCAGGAAAGTCATGTCTATGAAGAAATCCTTCTCCAGAGAAATCTCTCCCAATTGAACGTATAAATCTGTTGGACTTTCAAATTTACCATTTTAAGAACTATATCTGACTTTACCACTTTAAGAACTGTTTTCGCATTTAACACTTTAAAGAACCAGTGCCGAGTGACGATTTGTTGAACGGCTGATTAACTTCCGGTTAAGGTTTTCGTTTGTTTTTTTTTATTGTTTATCCATGTTTAATAAATGGTTGGTTGTTTTTATATAACCTGTCTCGATTAATATTCATTGTTGCTGGTTACGTAACAATCTTAAATGTAACCTGACCATCTATATTCTTATCCAAGTCCTTTACATATATGACAAACAATAATGATCCCATCACCCATCCCTGCAGTACACCACTAGTTACAGACTTACAGTCAGAAAAACAACCCTGTACCGCCTTTAACCAAGCCAATCTTGGATCCAATTTGCCAATAAATCTCGGGTTCTACTTGCCCTAACCTTTTGGAGCAGTCGATAAAGTGGGACTTTATTGAAGCCCTTTCTAAAGGACATGGGAAACAACACCTCCTGCACTACCTTCAAAAAATAAGTTCAAAAGTTGAGACAGGATTTCCCATGTGTATAACCTACCAGTACTTGTGTTTCAATCTGAACAAAAATCCTGTCCCTTACAATTTCATTTCCCAATAATTCCTTTATTACTGTTGTAAGGTTCGCCAACTTGCATTTCTTTATCCCTACTGCTCTTTTTGGGCAAGGGAACATTATCCTCTGGTACCTCATTTACGGTTAAAAACCGCATTGTTGCAAATATGGGCGTACCCCTCCTCTCCAACACCTCCCACATTCTTCTTCCTGGTGAAAAACGATCAGAAGTACCCTTTTTGGGCCCACTGGCTGCATAGATTTCCTTTTTTGGTCCCCAAGACAACCTAATTAGAACACTGTTTGCCAAGGGCTTTTCATGTCTTCTTTCCGACCTCTTACATGCCCTACAAACCTCAAAATATTCACTTAAAACCAAAAAAAAAATCAATCCTGCAAATTCTTTTAATTACTAAGATGCCCAAGTTGACAGTGAAACAAGCAGCTTCTCCTTCAAACCACCATTTACTATGATCCCTAGTGTTACCCTTATAATGATTTCCTATTCATGCATACTACCACATAATTCCATGTATTTAATTTTGCTAACCAGGACTTACAACAAGTTGTCTAATATCTTCTGAAATTGCAGGTGGACTGACACTTAGCTTTGAAATAGCTGCCAATATATTGTAAAGCCATCCCCAAAGGCCTTGCGTGTGTCTCCTTTGCTGCAACTTGCTTTCAGCGATCCAGTCTTTCAGATAAAACAGAAAGCACAGGTCTCTGCTTCCATTAAAGGTGCCTGCAGGGGTCAAGTTTGGAAATAAAGTCTAAGTGGTTATAAAATGAAAGCACTGTTATCAGTACATTGCATGCTTGGCTGACACTGCATCACCCAAGCTTTAATAAAAAAAAAATCAATCACACTGATGTCCACTTTTGCCCTGGTGGAAGAAATCAATGCAAGCCTAATCATGTCCCCCTACAATGGTCAGTCCCAAGCCAAATTTGAATATCTGAAGGCAATAACAATAACCAAGCTGCTGGATGGGAGCTGGCGCTTGGAAAATCTCCTGCAAAAGCTACAAATTATTTTGCAACTACAATGTAGAAACAGTGCATGTGAATGATCTTCCTCTTTTACCTTAGACCAATTCAATGTTGAATGCTTCCTTAAAAAGGGGTTGGTCATTCAGGACAAATAAGAAGTTTCTAAATACAGATAAGACCATCTTTGAGCCAGATTTTCAGACAGCACACCTGGCTCAATCTGAACATTTCAGACAGCGATAAGATTTTTAAATATTAAAGTAAATCAATGAGTTTAAGGTTAGTCCAGGGAAATCGCACAGTATTAAAGGATCATAGGAACAAAAGAAAATAGCTCAGCCAGGCCACCAGACCTTGCGAGCTTGCCCTGCCATTCAATATGAACATGGCTGATTTGCCCAAGGACTCGTCTCAACTTTCCTTATTACTCTCACTTCCCTAGCCTTTTAAATTAAAAAAAAACCACTATCTTTTTAAATAACACACATCAAAGTTGCTGGTGAACGCAGCAGACCAGGCAGCATCTCTAGGAAGAGGTACGGTCAACGTTTCAGGCCGAGACCCTTCATCAGGACTTGAATTTCCAGCATCTGCAGAATTCCTGTTGTTTGCATTTTTAAAATCTTTTTAAATACCCTCCTTCCCCCACCCCCAAATAATCTAGCCTCCATAATTCTCTTGGGACTAGAATTCCAGTTTCACCACCCTCTGCAAAAAGTACTTTCTACTCACCTCCACTTTAATTGGCTGGGCACTTGTAACTATGTACCCTTATTTCAGGACTCACCCAACTAGTGAAAACGTCACATCCACCTCATCATGTTCCATCAGGAGCTTGAGTCTCGGTACCAGCTCATCCACCGTTCTTCCAAACTCCAAAAAAATACCGACCCAAACTGTTTAGCCTATCTTGACAGGACAATCTTTTCTCTGATGAATCTCTTTGGACAGCCTCCATTGCTTCTGCCAGACTTTGTGCCATCATCTTATTGACCATTATCTTGTATGGTCTCCCTGTGACTGCATGGGTTTCCTCTGGGTGCTCTGGTTTCTACCCACAGTCCAAAGACATACCGGTTAATAGACAATAGGTGCAGTAGGCCATTCGTCCCTTTGAGCCAGCACCGCCATTCACTGTGATCATGGCTGATCACCCACAATCAGTACCCCGTTCCTGCCTTCTCCCCATATCCCTTGACTCCGCTATCATTAAGAGCTCTATCTAACCCTTTCTTGAAAGCAACTCTGTTCTAAATGGCCTACCCCTTATTCTCAAACTGTGGCCTCTGGTTCTGGACTCCCCCAACATCAGGAACATGCTTCCTGCCTCTAAGTGTGTCCAATCCCTTAATAATCTTATGTTTCAACCAGATCCCCTCTCGTTGATTGATCATTGTAAATGGCCTTGTGATTATGCCAAGGTTAAATAGGTGGGTTTCTGGGCAGCAGAGCTCTGGCTTGGAAGGGCCATTTCTGTACTGTATCTTTAAATAAATAATTTTGTACTTGCAAAACAGATTGACATTCATTTGCTCAAGTAGTGACACTGCACTGTAATATTATTGTAACAATACATGAACTTTTACATACATAATACCAATTAACCTACTAACAGTCTTTGGACTATGAGGTTTACGTACATACCATAATACCCAAATTATCCCATCTCTACCTTTACACCTGGTTCAAGAGCAGTCAACAACTCTGGGGGTGGAAAGAATAAAAGAGCCACTGATAAACTCAGGAGATAATTGAAAAATAACTGCAATGTCACAGGTGAAAAATTAATTCCACATTTCTCGGATACAGGAATTTTTTTCAGAGCTAAGAAGACAGGATATACACATTGCTAAGGGGAAATACTCAGTTACAGAAAGGAGGAATATGCATTTATTCAAGTAGTTCTTTTATGTCCATTGGATGCCTGGAAACACTTGAGCTGGTTTTAATCATAGCCACATCTTTCAAAAGAGCAAGTGCACACAAATGGGTTTACATTTCCAAGGGATACAGAGATTAAAAGATAACTGAATTTGAAACAGCTGAAGGTGGTTAAAAGAATTGAATAGACTTTATAAAGGCTTGCTAAGCTGCACAATGATTGGCCAATAATATTAAATTCCAGAATCACATCTAATTGACAAGTATTGATTCAGAATCAATTTTAACTAGAAAAGCTGCAGTGAGAAGGGATTAGGAAAAGGTTTGTAATTAATGACCACAGCAGTGTTGCAATTAAGCACAACACCATTAAAGCTTGAGGTGTCAGAGTTTGGAATTCAATTCCAACATCATCTGCAAGGAATCTGTATGTCCTCATTGTGAACGCATGTTTTTTTTTCCCTGGGTAGTCTGGTTTCTTCCCATAGTCTAAAGGCAGCTAATAGATTAATTTGTCATTGTAAATTGTCTAGTGGTGAGGTTAGGGCTAAATCTGTGAGTTGCTGGTGGCACGGCTCGTAGGGCCTATTCCGCACTGCACATCTAAATAAATAAAGACACAGCACAAAGTCTTGCATCATTAACATTGCACTTTACTATCAGTGAAACAATACATGAACATTTACTAATATACATACCATTATAAGCAGCCATAGTAGTACATATACAATCAGGTTTTTGTGGGGTTTAAACTGAATAAATCTCATGTTATTACTATGTCAGTTCATGTTTTGCAACCAAAAACATTAGCATTAAATAAGTTTATACAGTTTTAATAAGCAATTCAAGTTTAGAATGTGTTTTCACATTGAAGAGACTGATCTGTTGAAAACCTCCCAACTGCTTGTTGGCTTTTTCTTCCGCAGCTGCTGCCTAGCACAGTACATCCGCATGCAAATACATCATTTCATCTCATTATGTGAATTAAACATTCAGTTCCAAAAACACTACTTAGGCCACCATAACAGAATTAATGAGAATGCGCCTTTGATAAAAAGGACTTATACTGGCATGAAAATATACCATTTTACATGAGTAAAAGTCAGTTGCTGTACCCACTGTTCCATGTTGTACACAATTTGTTAAAGATTAACTGCCAAGTTTCCTCTCGGGTAACCTGGCATCTTTTCATCTCTCTTCATCAGGTAAAAAACACAAATTACAAGCTATTCTTTTCAGCCTGCATCTAATCAAACCTTAGCAAATCACTGCCAGTGAGTGATGTACATAAACCCTACTCTGCCCAGCAAAGTATTGGGATAAATCAGAGTCCAATTTTTAAAACTCAGCGGTTCCATTTTTTTTGCTCCATCGTTTCCCCTTTGAAAACTCATTTCCTGTAAGATTCAATGGTTCTTTAAAAAAAATAACAAAGTTGAATACCCAAATTACAATGTAAAAGCACAAACCTAATTGTGCAAGATAGGTGCGTGTGGAGCAGAATGCCATTGTTCTGAGTTACCAGTGTTTACAATGGTTGCATGAGAATTGGCAACAAAATTAGACAATGAACTCTTTTCATTAAAAAAATTATTGGGCATATACAAGAGAATAAGATATAGCACTGCAAAGTCAAGGTGCATTTACACTGAATGTATCAGAATGCTAAGACCAGGTCCTAGACATACACAGTACTTGTTTGTAGAAGCCATGAAAATAGTAACACCTGCTAAAACAAAACCCCTCAGGGACTCTGCCCACATACTTTATTAGACTTGTCCTGTTACTCAGATCATTCTACCAGAGAGAAATGATAGCTAAAGTCAACATACAATCTTGTGTTTCATTAGGAAATCACAAACCAAGATGCTATGTAAGAGGTTTGAAATCTGATGTAAATGCACCTTGAGGACAACAAATGCTATCCTACAATTTACTCTAAAGAGGCCATTTTAAAATATAACATTTCAATGTCAGAGTCTCCAAATTCTTGATCAACAGCACCCACTAGATTTCAAAATGTTCTGTGATACACTAAAATTAACCAGCTGTCCTCGATTGCTGTATCAGCACGAGTGATGGTGCAAACAAAATTATCATCAGCAATTTAAAAGTGCAGGATGAAAAGAAGCCTCGAGCTATCAAGTACTTGTGGAAATGTAGAACTGTTTGTGCGTGCTCCAATTCAGTATTGGCTGGGAAACACTTGCATATAAAAAACGTTAGGTTGCATTAAAATTTGGTGCCTGATCCCGATTTGGTGTGGCGTTCCACATAGAACAAGATGTAGGCCTTGGCCTTCACTACAGTTTCTTCTTCAGTCAATGTAACAGTACTGTCATTGAAGTGGAACCAGCGTCCTTCGTGAGTTGCATATGCAGTATAATGACCTGAGCCAACTCTAAGAGGGTAGAAGAAAATGCAATTACTGCTCCACTCATAACAGATTGTTTCAATTAATTTAATTTTAGGATCTTTGTAAGATTTGCATTCATTTTACCCAAACACTTAAAAATCAAATGTCATCATAAATAAAGCAACACACACAAAATGCTGGAGGAACGCAGCAGGCCAGGCAACACCCATGGAAAAAAGTGAAGAGTCTATGTTTTGGGCCAAGACCCTCCGGAAGCCAGGAGAAGGGGAGGGGTGAAGTAAAGAGCTGGGAAGTCGATTGATGAAAGAGATGAGGGCTGGAGAGGGGTGAATGAAAGGAGGGGACAGAAGGCCATGGAAAACAGGGAAGAGGGATGAGCACCACAGAGGTGGGAGGCCAGGTAAGAAGATGAGAGGGGGAAATGGGAATGGTGAAGTGGAGGTGGTTTCATCTACCACCTACCTTCCTCCCCTTTCCCCACCTTCTTACTCTGACTTCTCATCTTATTTTCTCCAGTCATGAAGGGTCTCAGCCCGAAACGGCGACTGTTTACTCCTTTCCATAGACCTGCCTGGTCTGCTGAGTTCCTCCAACATATTGTGTGTGTGTGTGTGTGTGTGTGTGTGTGTGTGTGTGTGTGTGTGTGTGTGTGTGTGTCTAGCCGTGAACTAATTGTAATCTGGAGAAAACACACACGCCAAGTGCTCATTCACTCCACCCCAGATACACCAAACAACATGGGATAAAAACAAAACGCTGGGAACACCCAGCAGGTCAGACAACATCCATGGAGAGACACAGAATCACATTTCAGGCTGAAAGCTCTTCGTCTTAACTTGAAATGTGAACAAACATTAGATTTAACCTGCAGAGGGTGTTTACCAAGAGATTTCCCAATGTCCAATCTATGCCACAACTTAAATTTAACATTCTCACACTCCAACCCGAAATGTGAACTGTTCCTCTTTCCATAGACATTGACTGACCTGCTGAGCATCTCCAAGGATCTTCTGTTTTTATTTTAGATTTCTAGCATCTGCATTTTTATGATATTCAACAAGACAGTACTTTGTATCCCAAACAATGAAATAAACACTACCGCCAGGACTCAAAGTCTGCAGGGCAGTAGTGAAAGAGGTGAATCAATCTGACACTGCTTACAGTTTGTTCTGCCACATCACCATAGTGTTAACCATCAACAAAATATACTGCAGCAGCAAGCACCACTCTCACTCATGATAATTACAACCTACAAGAGCAGTAGGTACAAGGGAAGATAACCACCAAAGCTGAGCTGTAAATCACTATCACTGGGACAAGCCTGGAACTCTTCTGTCTGCAGCCATTTAGTGTGGCAGTTCTAGACCACCGAGTCCATGACAAACAGCACTGATGTGAACTGCAGCCTTGCTTTGCCAGTGGAATCAATATCACTAAATGTTACTGTAACATGAATGCACATTTTACCATCCACTCAAGGGAGGCTCAATGTGTACAGCAGATGAAACTATTCACAAGCCATATAATAAACAAATAATCATATTACAGACATAGAAAAGTACAGCACAGAAACAGGCCTTTTGGCTCATCTAATCCTTGCCAAACCATTTAAACTGCCTAGTCCTATCGACTTCCACCCAGATCCCTACCATCTGTGTATTTATCCAAACTCCTCTTAGACATTGACATCGAGCTCACATGCACTGGCAGCTCATTCCACACACACAACTCTCTGAGTGAAGTTTCCCCTTATGGTCTGCTTTAACTTTTCATCTTTCACCCCAACGCATAGCCTTAGTTGTAGTCCAACCAAATCTCAGTTGAAAAAGCCCACTTGCATTTACCCTATCTACACCCCTCTATTTTATATACCTTTATTAAATCTCACCTCAATCTTTAACTCTCCAAGGAATAAAGTACTAACCTATTCAATTTTTCCCTTTTAACTCATGTCCTCTAGTCCCAGCAACATCCTTGTTAATTTTCTCTGTACTCTTTCACCTCATTTACATCTTTCCTGTAGGTAGGTGACCAAAGACGTGGCCAAGAAGACTACTGCGCCTTCAGGGTTCCTGGATTTCGTGGCTCTGGAGGCGGGTGGACTCGAGGTCGGTGTCTCTGCGGGAAACTGGTGTATCGTGGGAATACAGGGACGATTGAAAGCAGCTAGTTGACTGCTGGTTGTGTGCCCAGGGACCCAAGTTCTTTAACATCGTAAATCAAGCAGTTGTTTGTTACGTCTCCCCTCTCGCTGTGAAACGGGGACACCTCTTTTTCCCTTAGTAGGGTGAGACAGAGCCTGTGGTATGTCAAATACTGGATGAACGAGTAGTCTTTGGGGTACTGCAAGCCTGTGTCTTTACTGATGCTTTGCTGCATGCTTGAGTGCTCGGCGGGGAGCGCCGATGCTTTATTTTGCTGGTTGGGAGGGACTTTGGGGTTCTAACATTTAACTGTCATTCATTCTTTGGGGCATTTCTGTTTTCATGGATGGTTGCAAAGATAAAGAATTTCTGGATGTATATTGTATACATTTCTCTAATATTAAATGTACCTTTGAAAATTGCACAATACTCAAAATTAGGCATCACTGAAGTCTTACACAACTTCAGGTTAACATCCCATCTCCTGTACTCATGCATTGCTTTATAAAAACCAATGTGCCAAGAACTTTATTTATGACCCCATCTACCTGTGACACCACTTTCAATGAATTATGGACCTGTATTCCCAGATCCCCTTGTTCTAACGGACTCTTCAGTGCCCTACTGTTCACTGTAGTTGGTTGGTCCTACTGAAGTGCAACACCTCACACGCATTAAATTCCGTCTGTTAGTCTTCCAGCTGGTCCAGATCCTGCTGCAAGCTCTGATCGTCTTTATCACTGTTCATTATACTCTGTCTTGGTGTCATCTGCAAACTTGCTGATCCAGTTAACCATATTATCATCCAGATCATTGATAGAGATGAGGAACAACAGACCCAGCACTGATCCCTGCGCCGTCCCACCAGTCAGAGGCCTCCAGTCAGAGGGGCAAGTATCTACAAGAACTCTCTGGCTTCTCCAACAAAGTCATGTCTAATCCAACTTACAACCTTGAATGCCAAGTGACTGTGTGCAATTCTGGTCACCACACTATAGGAAGTGTGTGATTGAATTGAATGCAGAAGGGATTCACTAGGATGGTGTTGAGGATAACTAATTGTGATGGGAAATTGGATAGGCTGGTATTGCTTTTCCGAGAGCAAAGGAAGCTGAGGGTTAATATGATAGCAAATTAACAGAGACATAGTCAGTCAGAATCATTTTCCCATACTAAAGGAATCGAAAACAAGAGGGCACTGATCTAAGGTGAGAGGAAGGAGTTTAGGGGAATCTATTTTTATATAAACACAGAACATTACTGATATCTAGAACGTGCAGCAGGAGGTGGTGATGGAATAAAGTACAATTACTATATTTATGAGGCACAGACTAGGAAAGCATAAAGCACAGTCCTAAAACTGGCAAACTGGGTCAATGTAGAGAAGGGGTGCATGGATGTGATGGGCCAAAGGGTCTGCTTTTGTGTTACACCTCTATGAAAGAAGTTAGCCACATTGATCTCAGTGGCTAAAATTTGCCAAGCAATCCTGGAAGAGTTCTGCAATGCCTAATCGATCTCCATTAGTTACCTCAAACTTATTCAACCATTTTCCAAGATGTTGCTGAGCAAAGAGGAGAGCAGCTGAACGCAAGTGTGCACAAAGTTAAACTCACATCCACCTGAGCCCCACAGCACAGGTCAGCAGGCTCCCAAGAGATAAATCCCCATGACTCACCTTGCACCTCTACAGTCATTAGAGGAAAGCACTAGCTCACCACACCGCAACAGTGCTCCAATGCCAACGTACTGATATCTAACTATTCTCTATCCACAGTATAAGGGCACAATTGCTAAATTCTATTCCCAAAAGTAATTTCCAGCATTACCATAACTACATATTATTTGATATTTTCAATGTGCACTTTGTTTAAGCCAGCATGACTGGGTCTTTTTCATTTGCCAGTGCACAAATAAAACAGGGGTGCACCATAACAATGAACTGAAGCTGTAAGTGGTGGAACTTTACTTTGGTCTACAGATTAATATAAATCATGTTTCTATTAATGGAGCATGCTTATCACCATACTGTAAGTGGATCTTTCCCATATGCATTTTTGTGAACATTCTAGGTTTTATCCTACTGAATTTACTATAAAAACTCCTGTCCACTTGAAGGTATAGTGAAAGATTAGCTGTGAGCCACCTCCACTAATGCTTGTTAAATGGCTCCAACTTGCATATTAGCTTTCAGATGCCCATTTTTAAGGCCTAATTTTTTGTGGCAAGTATTACTCAAAACATTCCCCCAATGTAACTTAAATGTTTAATGTGAATATCTGCAGATTATCTCTTTCATCTGATCTAAAACTAAAGAATTGAGCTTTCTCGAATCTTTCCTCATACATTAGGTACAAGCTTCACTCATCTGTGCTGGCTGTATCTGGGGTTTGAATGCTTCCATAGTCTCAGTAATGAGAACTCCACAGAGTAGCCAAGATGCATCTTATCAGAGGTCTACAGTTACAGCATCATAAAACCAACCTTGTACTAGAAACAGAATGCAAAACTGCATTTGCTTTGCCAAATTATGCTCCACAGAGGACAGTGTTAGATAACATTGAAAACTGTCTTTAACTTGTCAGGTACCAGAGTACATTTAATCCAATGAGCAGCATCTTTCTCCAACTTTCAATTTTCATTGCAATTTTTGTTCAGTGGAAAACAAAAAGCTCTTTAAAAGTTATTTGCTGATTTACTGCACTCCAGCACAACCAAGAGCCAATCAAAGAACATACCTAAACATGTCATTATTTTCCTATGGTTGCCTGAACACAAACATTAATGTCTGAATCTAAACAGTAACAGGGAATTTTATTAAAACAGAACACTTAGCTGAATTACAATTTCAACTGAAAACAACCAATTGGTCTTGTGACAAATATCTGGCTTTAAAGATGCCGTCCATTGGGTTTCCAAGTTGACCTGAGATCGCTTAAGATAAGCAGTTAAGTGACTAGTTCATTACCCAGCTTAGAGCAGTTTAAGGGTCTGACTTTTCCCCTTCTTTTGGATCTCACCACCTTCATGTCATTTTCTGTTTACCTCCTGATGAAAAGAGCGGGTCACCATGCTCCTCCACAACTCTGACACCTGCTGTGAACTGGCCAGCATGTGAACACATTAGTCCTGGGACAGATAGAGGAAGCCAGGTGGTCACCAGTTTTGCAGAAACAACGGGGAATTTGGTCTCACTCTTAACAAATCCATTTCTGACAAACCTGTAACTATGGAGGTGCGCAATGAACATTGGTACCAAAATCCCACAGGGACAGTGTTGTAGGATTACTAGTTAGTGCAAGACTACCACTCAGTATAGGACTTTTAACAAAAGCAAAGTGAAACAAACAATCCATAGCAAGTCACATTACAACAGGGAATGACTAAGGTCATTCATTTTGTTATGTATGTACATGGTTACACTGGCACGTCCACAAACATTTTCTTCTAAACAAGACATCTGGACAAAATGGGAAGCAATTTTAAGCCTTTCTAGCTTTACAACAACTATGAAAAGCATTTCATTTAAAAGATTTTTATATAAATTGTTTAAAACTGTAAGGTGTAGGATTAGGAGAAAGAAAATTTAACTTAAAACTATTAATATTTACTTAGTCTTAATACTTGTGTTTAGAAGGATTATTGAGGCTGTTTGATCTAGTTGCAGTTAATTGAGCACTGACAGTATACTCAAACATCAACTTAATTCACCTCCGCATCAGCATCATCTCTATTTGATCCATATTCACTATCTATACCACATCTATAAATCTGGTGATTAGATTAAGTTGTTTGAATAGATTAAGCTATTTGATACTGTACTTGCCACACCATTTAAACCCTAAAACACTGTATTGCACGTCAAGTTTAATAACCGTGGTCTACAATGTGATAAGAGAATCAAAAGCAGGTGCTTACCCTGAGCCATGGTGCACCACCACTGCTGCAAGGTCATACAGACAGCTCTCCGGACCACTGTTCTCAGGCTAGAGAAGGGGGAAAGGTGCAGATCGTTAAACCAGCCATTCTCTGTTCTTTCAAATTAACCACATTTTCAAAAAGGCTTTCTCTCTTTAACCAGGGACACAGTTTTCCTGTAGTCTCGACCTGCAAGTTTATAAACTGCTAAATTGGTTGTATTTTTTAAAAAAAAACTGAGGAACCCAAGACGGTACCCTACACCACAGTAGTGTAGCAGTTAGCGTGATGCTGTTACAACTCAGGGCATTCCTGAATTTGGAGTTCAAGTCTGGCACTGTCTCTAAGGAGCTTGCATGTTGTCCCCACGACTGCATGGGTTTCCTCCCACAGTTCACACATGCCAGTCAGTGATTAACCAGTCATTGTAAATTGTCCTGTGCTTAGGCTAAGTTAGATAGGTGGATGCAGGGTGGTGTGGCTTGTTGGGCCAGAAGGGATTGTTCCGTGCTATTTCTCTAAATATAAAAAATAAATAAACTTTTTGGGGGGGGGGGGGCGAGAGAAGGGCCTGTCTGCATCTGTGATAAAATATTCAGTTACAAGTCAATTGGCCCCATGTTCAAACCTCACAACAGGACTTATTGGATGTTACTAATCAAAGGAGTAGGAAGCTCCCCAAGCATCCTGGCTAAAATTCAGTCAGTCACCCGCACGTTACCCCATTCACTTCTTTGCTTTGTTATTTGAGTACCCCTACTGTGTTCAAAACTGCTGCTGCACCACCACTTTGATAGGTCATAGCAGGATGCAGTAGGTTCAAAAGGTCCACACAGCATGACTGGAGGAAAGAGTGCAGAAGATCAGGACGGATGCCAGGCAACAGATGGCAAAGAACCAATTTTTTTTTTTGTCTCTAACAAAATCTGGGCTCAAAGTCCCCAGCCTGTTGCTTTGACAGGGAATTGTAGAGTGGGTATGCTTAAGACTGCAAAATATGATGTGCAGAATATTACCATAATCCACCAGGAAAAGCAAAGTATGAGAACATGTGGAATTAATCCATATGCTACTCTCAAAGTTAATGAGGGAGCCAATATGAAAAGGTAAATGAAAAAAATACAAGATGTTCAGCTACAAACGCACACACACAGGTACTTTGTTTGCATGTAGGATGCAATCTGACAGAACAGAGGACAAAAGTAGGTCATTAACATATGGACAAGTTACTCCCAGGCTGCTGTGCTGGGAATCTGCTGTGAACCCCTGCCCTTCCAACTACTCAGTGCTGCTCTGTTGGGAAGCCAGTGTGAATCTAGCAGTGAACTAAATTTCAGTGTGGAGAGGCTGCCTATTGAGCCTGTTACCATAGAGAAATTCTACCAAGGTTCCACAGGGAACTGTGCAATGAACTGTGTGCAGCAATGAGGAGAGATCGGTTTCTAACACATCCAACAAGGTAATGACGAGGAGATTGCAGGATCTGGGTGGTTGAGCGGTTTAAAACAGCCCGACAATGCCAGAGAATGTAGTTTGAAAGACCATCCCATTGCTGAGCAGCCACACCACTGGGCCTCACAGCCAGCATCACACCAAGCTCATGGAGATTCATTTTTGGGAAGACGTTTAAGAGCAGGGGTTCACACAAGGCTGCTGGCACAGCAGTACACAGCCAAATGTGCTTAAGGCACTGAATCAAGGGCCTCACCATGAATCACTGCTCTGTGGGGCGGTGCTGGATGGGTGAGGCACGTTACAATGGTATGCAACCGCTCCCATACCATTACGTACACACATTTCCCTTAAGTCTTAACGCTATAACAATTTAAATACTTATAAAACAGACAAACAATTCTAAAGTGCATTTACCTCCAATAAGAAGCACTTCATGTCTAGGCCTCGCAGAGGGAACTCTACATATGTGTCTATCTTGTTTCGCAGATAAGCTGTCCAATGAAATCGCTTCAGATGCAAACATAGCACCTAAAGAGGGAGAGGAAAGAGGTGTTTTAAAAGTGAAAACTAATTTAGTTACAAAATAATAGTTTCCTTCAAAGCCTTGGGTTGCAACAGAGAAATATTAGAAGAGGAATCATGCTTTTAATAAATGTATTAATGCATTTCCATTTAAAATCTATATAAAAAGGCAGGATAACGCCTTCTCTTTACAGTGCCAATGTTACATAAAATGAGAACCTGAAACACATTTAACTAGTGACAACAGCGTAATGAATACAAGTGGAGATAAAGAAAACTACTTTGCTGAAATGCCCCAAAATCTTTCAATTGAACAGCTATCTCCTTTCAGGTGCGTAACATGAACTCCCTCCACCAATGGTGCGGTCTGCGTTGTGTAGATGGCATAATTGCAGCCTTTGCAATAACATGTCCAAACTACATCAATACATCTCAAATACATTGTTTCTACTAAGGGAGCAAGAATCTGAGAACAACCCACAAGGTCACATGCCAAGCTGACTTTGAAATGCATCTCTAATCATCACAGCTGGATCTACATAGTGGAATTGCCACTCCTAGAACTGCCTCAAACTACTTGGCAGGAGTATCTTGGCAGAAAATGACTCACCACTTAAGGACCATGAGGGATCAGCAATAAATGCTAACCTTGACAGCAACATCCAGTTCAAGTAAATGAATAAAATGACCTTTGTAACAAGTAGAATGGAATTGTCATCGACATTATTAATCCATTCAACAGACACACAGAATTATGGATAACGGGGTAAACCAATTTGGAGGAAAGTTTTAAGCATCTAGTTCCAGAAGTTTCATGCAGTTTATAAGTTTTATTCTGGCTACTTGTATTAGTATACACCCTATCCTCGTTATATGCGAGGGATACTTTCCTCAAAGTTGACGCATAATGTGAAATCGCATAATGTGAATAATTATTTAAATAGAGAAAACAGGAATGCGTTCCAGAGGGCTTCCTAAATATGTCTTATCTGTAATTTATTCATATTTTCATACCAATACGACACAAAAGCAGTACTACAAGACAACAATTGTATTATATTTCATCAATTTAAGGTAATATTCAATGAAAGTTAATGTCAGAGGGTGTACAGTACTCACCAACAGTGGCAGGTGTGTTTGGTCCGAGAGATAAGTGGTTGTTGTGACACTGTTGTCCGGCAGCTTTACATAGATAAGGGGGATGGCTGTGGTCATCAGGGTCATATCAAGCACAGCAAGGGGTGAAGGAAGACTCACAGGACTCTTAGAACTGCCGGCAGAAGGTGCTACCGATTTGAATAAAGTGGTGAGAGTTGTTTGCTTGGCAGCATTTTGTTTTAAATTTGCTTGCAGGGAAGAAGGGTTGATGCAGGGGAAGACTGAAATGCTGACTCCGTTCTAAACGTTGGTCCATGTCCATCGCCATTTGTGCCAAGTGTTCCGACTTCCACCATTCCCTCACCGTTGGTAAACCCCCGGGATTTTTAAAATCGTCTGTTGCTTGCAGCATCTGAGAGATAGCTCATGGCAGGAAACGCGCTGTTATGTTAGGATGAATGCTGTCCAAATGTTTAGGATGGGCTGGCGCATTGTCAAGCAACAAAAGAACTTTAAAGGCAAGATTCTGTTGCTGGCAGTAGCATCCCAGAGCTGTGTACCTTCAGCTAATGCTGCGCTGTTTATAATTTCCAACTTTTTTTCCCCCAAGTGTTAAAGTGGTTCTCTGCCGCTCAGCTGACGGCCCAGGACATGACATCGGACGCTTAGGAGGCATAGTTAAATATTTCAAGTGCAAAATCACTGCACTGTAGGTAAAATCAACAGAAGTTTAAGATCGCGCATCCACACCTTGCCAAAACCAATGCGAGACTGGCAGGAGTGAGACTGAAGCATGCGCACGTGACTTGTATTGGCGGGAAAGCAATGCTCCTCGCATAACTGAGAGTTTTGGACGCATATAACGAGACGTTGGTAGAAATAGGTTCCTTGCATAACTGTGAATCAGCATTGTCTGAAGATGCATATAACGAGGATAGGGTGTACTTGTATACAGAGACTTGTATTTTGTAATTTCAAAACATTGAGGAGTCCAAAATTACTGGTGTAACAGTTTTTACTTTAAGTGAAGTGTGTAGCTATCACATGGTAGCATGACGACGTATATAATTAATGTATTTTTACATATAACAATTAAATGAATGCATTTACATACAGATACAAAAAAATTACTCAAAATTACTCATCACTTCCAAAAATGAAAATGCTTCCTGAATCATTAATAAATATGGCTAATAATCTACACTATTAGGCAACATAGTAAATTAAGCATACCTGAAAGCTCTAACTCAAGGACGGTATAGGTGGCGCCATGATAAGGTGCTTCTGGCTCTTGCTGACACACTACAGCGGGAGAGATGCAAGAAGAGGACGGCTGGCACAGATTTGAGGAAGGCCATCACCTTCATCAAAGAGGGAGCCAGGCCTTTCGTAACCAAACAACCAAAGTCCAATCTGCTGCTAACGGCCAGGTCCTGGGAGATGAGGGTCGATGTGGGAAGGAGTTGCAGTTCCCGGCTGTGGTGCACAGAACCCTACGCCCGGATATTGTACTGTGGTCAGCTGAAGACAAGAAAATAATCTTGACTGTGCCTTGGGAGGATGGATGGGAAGAGGTCCACGAGAGAAAGGCCTTGAAGTACCAGCTCTTACTGCAGGAGTGTAAAGACAGGGGATGGCAGGCATGGTTGTTCCCTGTGGAGATCAGCTGCAGAGGTTTCCCAGTCAAATCAGCATGGCGGTTGTTGTCAGATCTGGGCCTGACTGAAAGGAGCAAAAAAAACAAGCAGCTCGTAGGATGGGGGAAAAAAGAGGTAGAACGAGCCTCTTGTTGGATTTGGAGTAGGCGAGAGGAGGGGACCTGGAAGCCAGGAGCAGATGGGCAGTGATTTGGACGCTACTATCGGCCCACCAACTGGAGAGTGTCATGGTTAAGGGTCGAAACATTGTGAAGGTTGGGACCACCTGATGACATCTGCTCCTGGCTGAAGGCTACGGTTACCTTATAAGGTAACTGGAGAATGCACCCTAACAGGTGTATGTAACAAGAATAAAGTATGCTCTCATGTCTTAAGTTAGGTACAACGTCTATAATATTGCAAATGCCCACTATTTTTAATTTTTTAAAAAATAAGAAACATTGTCCTCACATGAAAACCCAAGGAAGAAACTTATGAAGTTGACAAAAAGCAGCACACCAAAAGATTAGGAGCATTTGAGAACTCAAAGGAGAGCAAGAAATTGGTAAGTACAGTCAAGACAGAAAATGTAATTAAACTCCGTAGCTGCTTAAAGCACTCAAGCAGAAAATGGAATACCAAATTGATCTGCATCTGTGGATGGAGACTTGTATTTTGTAACTTCAAAACATTGAGGAGTCCAAAATTATCGGTGTAACTTAGTTTTTACTTTAAGTGAGGTGTGCAGGTATCACATGGTAGCATGACGACATATATAATTAATGTATTTTTACATATAGCAATTAAATGAATGCATATACACACAGATACAAAAAATTACTCAAATATTAGATACACAACAGAACCAGTTACTCTTTCAAGTTGACAATCTTTCATCTGTTTTCAATGACAGGTAACCAACCTGAAATGTTAATCTTCTCTCTCTATGAGTGCTGCTCAATTCAATATTTCCAGCCTTTTCAGGTTTTATTTCATATTTCCTGTATCTGCATTTTTATTATTTTTCAAATAAATACTAACCTTTGGCAACTTTTGAATCCAAAATTTCTTGGTGGACTTCTGTCGCTTTTTACACCTATGACACATATATAGCTCTGTTTCATCCAACTCCTCCAAGTCCGTGAAACTGCGCAGGCAATCTGGAACAAAATAAATCAACTTGACTGTAATCACTGACTTCACTAAACATTCCATTTATAAGTGCCTGCATAACACCTCAGAAAGAAACTGAAAGTGGAAATATATATCAGTGATTTTATCCTTGCCTTAATTTGTTCAGATTTTGTTACTGGAGTAGGCAAGACAGTCTGATGGGCAATGGAAATGCCCACTTGAATGACTCGTCCTAAGAACTGCAGGCCTTGCTGTCCAATATGTTGTAATAACCCATAGCAGTTGTGTTTTTTTTAAAACTAACGTTATATGTAATTTGCAATGCCCAAATACATCCAAACCACATCGCAAATCTTTTGTTGGGTAGTGTTCTAATGTCGGTATTTGGGAAAGTCAATGCACAATGCCTACCGTGTTTTTTTTTCCCCTTCATTTATCAGGTCCCAGGATGCCATTAGGTGTTCTAATAGATAAACGGAAAACAAAACTTGCTGTGCTAGTTTTAATCACATTCACCAAAATAAATCAGGCAATAACAAAAATAGTTGTGAACTTAATTTAAAATAATTAGTAATTCAGTTACAAGAATCACACAGAAATAGAGGGGGGAAAAAATACAGAGGAACACGAAGGTGCCACCAGAGAACAGAAATGTAGGGCCCTGGAGACTGTTGTACTTGGGGACCATAATACATAGTTCCCTGAAAGCTGAGATTCACTTAGACTGGGTGGTGAAGGCTGCATTTGACATGCATGCCTTCATTTGTCAGGGTCCTGAGTACAGGAGTTGGCATGCCATGCTATGACTGTTCAAGTTATTGGTGAGACCACAGTTGAGACCAGAGTATTTTTATTTCTGATAGCCCAGCAACAGAAAGAATGCAAAAAAGATTGACAAGGACATTATCAGGACCGGTGGTCTTGATAAGGAGCTGGAGAGGCTGGGATTTCTTTTATTCTGGAGCTTAGAAGGCTGATGGGTGACCTTAGAGAAGCACAAGCATCACAAGGGGCATAGATAAGGTAGCAGGATAGGGGAACCTAAAACTAAAGGGTTTATTCGGATGAGGGGGCAGAAAAAAGTTCAAAGTAAAATCTATTAGCTGAGTACATACATGTCACCACATACAACCCTGAGATTTTTTTTCTGCGTGCATACTTAGCAAATCTAACTAAACAGGGTCAATCAGCAACAAACTGTGCAAGTGCAGGTATAAATAAATAGCAATAAACAACTACCATGAAATAAGATAAATGAGTGTAGTTCTCCCCTTTTGTTCAAGAGCCTGATGATTGAGTAGAAACTGTTCTTGAACCTGGTGGTGCAAGTCCTGAGGCTCTTGCACCTTCTACCTGATGGCAGCAGCGAGAAAAACGCATGGCCTGGGTGCTGCTGATCTCTTATGATGGCTGCTATGGCAATATTTCATGTACATGTGCTCAATGGTTGGGAAGCTTTACATGTACAGGGCTGAATCCACTACCTTTTGTAGGATTTTCTACTCAAAAGCATTAGTGTTCCCAAACCAGGCTGTAATGTAGTCAGTCAACACACTTTCCACTACACCTCTATAGAAGTTTGCCAAGGTTCTCTGCAAACTCCTGAGGAAGTAGAGGCACTGTCGTGCTTTCTTCACAATTATATCCAGGACAGGTCCTCTGAGATAGTGACACCTAGGAACTTAAAGTTACTGACCCTCTCCACCTCTGATCCTCCAATGATTACTGGCTCATGGACCTCTGGTTTCCCTCTTCTGAAGTCTACAATCAATTCCTTGGTCTTATTGACATTGATTGAGAGGTTGCTCTTACACCACTCAGCCAAATTTTCAATCTCCCTACTGTACGCAGATTCATCACCACCGTTGATGCAGCAAACAGCGGTGTCATCAGCAAATATATATGGTACTTACCCCCTGCTCTACTCAATTTACACCCATGACCGCAGCTAAGTACATATCCTTGTGGTGCTCCTGTGCTGAAAGTGATCCGGACTCACTGGGGTCTATGTAAGTTAGGTAATCCAGGATCCCATTGTAAAAGGTCCAGGCCTTACGAGTTTACTGATTAGTTTTGAGGGGATGATGGTATTAAATGCTGAGCTGAAGTGATAAAGTGTATCCTGATGCATTTATATTTGCTGTCCAGATGTTCCAGGATTATGTGAAGAGTCATCGAGATAGCACCTGCTGTAGACCTGTTTGGTTAGGCGAATTGGAGCTGACTTACGTCACCACTCAGACAGGAGCTGATTATTTTGACCCTGACCAAAAATGTGAAGTGAGATTTCAGATCGAGGACAAAGGAATCCAGTATAAGAGGAAGAAAGCATTGCAGACTTGCATAATTATGTAATCAATGACTTGGACACATTTAGTCTTTCTGCAAAATAAAACAGTCTCATGACTTTTCTAGCTTCATGCTGGGAAATGGAAACCAAGTACTTGATTGGGTAGATTTGTAATGTAATTCATTGCTGGCCAGTAACTTCCTATGTATTAAAAAATGACAGTTGTAAATGGTTAATTGGCAAACAGCCATATACATGTCATTCATAATTTGTTGCTTTTCTTTTCACTTGTCATTAAAAATACTTAGTCAAGTACTTCAGATTTTCCAGGTCAAGGTAATGAGATACTAATAATTATGTGACTAATGTACATTAGTTTTTTGTGATTATTATATACAGTCTGGACTCAGATGGCCTAGAATTTGAAAACAGTGATGCCATCTGTTTTCAATGCATGACAGAAACTATCAGTAACCTGTCACACGCGTGGAAGACCAAAATCACAAGTCACTAACAAGGATTCACTATCTCCAAAGAGTGCACTATTGCAGTCTTTGACAGTGTAATGAGTAGGAATCAACTGTTTTGAAAATTCTTAACTCCAAAAAAGCCATGCTTTGCTCAGTGATGAATAAATAAGCTTTTTAAAAAGCCATGTTTATGTGTGGTGGAACTAAACAGTGCCTCTTGTTCTGTAGCACCAATTTTACATGTAGAATGCCGGCTGACCTTTATGTCTAAAGTCCACGGTAATTCAATAAAGTTATTCAAACTTAAGCTGATATTCATTCCTCTAACTTTTTGGATACTTTCATCTTATTTCCCATGTAAAATATTTAAGTTAAAGCTTAAGTTCCCATCATTCTGTCAGTCAGAATTCTTAAATCTGACCGGCTGCAGAGCTGGCTGCTAGCATCGCATTGCAGGCTAGGATCAATTGCAACTGATGTTAAAAGGAAGAAATTAATCCCATAGGAGATCTGCATGTAGCTTTCTTCAAAGTGAGTTGCATATATCACTTCACTACTAATCAAAAACTATGCATCAAGATTCTCCAACATAAAACAAGCCAAAGTTGACTATTTGTAGAAATGTACATTTTTTAGTAGCAAATTCAGAACACACCCCTACTTATCCTGCCTGACATCACTGCTGAGATGCAGTTTTATTTAAATGGAAGAATTTGATGCCCATCAGGGATCAATAATTTGAATGATAATTGAATGCCATGAAGCAGCAACTAGATTTCTGCTTAATCCACATATGAGATGCATAATAATTGCAGATGCAGTTATATACAGGCCTCCCAGCAGTGGCTGGAATGTGGACCACAGATTACTACGGGAAATAGAAAAGGCGTGTTAAAAGGGCAACGTTATGATAGTCATGGAAGATTTCAACATGCATGTTGATTAGGAAAATCAGGTTGGTAATGGATCTCCAGAGAATAAGTTTGTTGAATGCCTAAGACAGTGGTCCCAACCACCGGGCATGTGCTACCCAGCCGCGAGGAAACGATATGATTTGGTGATATGAAACAATATGAGTCAGCTGCACCTTTCCTCATTCCCTGTCACACCCACTGTTGAACTTGAATGCACGCGAGGTCATGACCCACGCGTCATCCATGTCAGCACGGGAAGATCAACTCCTCGAGCTTGCAAATGACAGCGGTCTGAAAAGTATGTTTGACATAAAATCTCTGCTGGCATTCTGGATCAAAGTCAAGGCTGAATATCCTGAATAGCCACGAAAGCACTGAAAACGTTGCTTCCATTTCCAACATCATATCTCTGCAAAGTGGGCTTTTCTGCAATGAATGCAACGAAAACTAAATTGCGGAATATGCCGGACATAAGGAACCCCCTTCGAGAATCGCTGTCTCCCATAACCCCTCGATGGGACTGTCCTGCTGCAGGAAAACAAGTCCAGGGCTCCCACTGATTCAATGTTGTGGGTGTGTTGCAATGATTTTATATGTTCGTACAAGGAAAATGTGCGCTGTGTATAATATTTAATATTAAATTCATTAGATAATGAAATTGAGTGTATTAGCCACTTATAAGTGACTTATAGTTGACTTATCACCTATATTCTGGTAGTGATTAACACCCACCCCCCACCCCCAGTCGGTCGGTCTGCAAGAATACTGTCTATTAAACCGGTCCGCGGTGCGTAAAAGGTTGGGGACCCCTGGCCTATGAGATGGCTTTTTAGAGCAACTGTTGAGCCTACTAGGGAATCAACTACACTGGATTGGGTGTTATGGAATGAACTGGAGGTGATTAGGGAGCTTAATGTAAAAGAACCCTTAGGAGGCAGCGATCATGATATGATTGAGTTTAACTTGAAATTTGATAGGGAAAAAGTAAAGTCTGACGTAGCAGTATTTCAGTGGAGTAAAGGAAATTACAGTGGTATGAGGGAGTAAATTGGAAGGAGATGCGGGCAGGCATGATGGCAGAACAGCAATGGCATGAGGTTCTGGGGAAAATGAAGGTGCAGGATAGATCATTCTAAAAACAAAGAAATACCATTGTAGCTGATAAGGGAGGGCATACAACAAAGTAGGAAGACAGGATTGTGAAGCTTTTAAAACCCTACAGAGAGCAACTAAAAGAATCATTAGCAAGAAAAAGATGAAATATGAAAGCAAGCTAGCAAACAATATCAAAACATAACAGTTAACTTGCAGGTAGAGTCGGTGGCGAGGAAGGCAGATGGTCTAGAATACAAGAGCAGGGGATGTGATGCTGAGGCTTTATAAGGGCACTGGTGAGGTCTCACCTTGAGTACTGTGAATAGTTTTGGGCTCTTCATCTAAGAAAAGTTGTGCTGGCATTGGAGAGTTCAGAGGAGGTTCACAAGGTTGATTCCGGGAATGAAAGGGTTATCATATGAGGGACGTTTGATAGCTCCGGGTCTGTACTTGCTGGAATTTAGGAGGAGGAGGGATCATATTGAAACCTTTTGAATGTTAAAAGGCCTAGACATGGTAGATGTGGAAAGGACATTTCCCATGGTGGGGGAATTCTATGACAAGTGGGCACAGCCTCAGGATAGAGAGGTGTCCATTTAAAACCGATGCGGAGAAATTTCTTTTGCCAGAGGGTGGTGAACTTGTGGAATTTATTACCACAGGCAGCTGTGGAGGCCAGGTCGTTGGGTGTATTTATGGCAAAGCTTGATAGGTTCTTGATCGGACACAGCATCAAAGGTTATGGGGAGAAGGCCGGGGAATGGTGGGAGGGTGGGGGGGGGGGGGGGCGATAGAAAAGGATCAGCCATGATTCAATGGCGGAGCAAATTCGAAGGGGCAAGTGGCCTATTTCTATTCCCATGTCTTATGGTCTAATTGCTTTTTGTTCCAATATATTTGCAAAGTGCTCACAAAATACATCAAAATGACTTCCATCCAACCAGTCGGTGTTCTTAAGCCCACAGTGAAGGAAGAGGGCAAGAGCTCCATAGAAGCAAACAACTATAAGCTTCAATGATAACTACAACAGAAGTCGGTCATTTTTGATGTTCTTAGAATCAAAGTTACTGTCCACCTCAACTCTTCCCAACATTGCTCACTTATTAGTTTTGGTTTAAACACCCTACACCCCTTATAGTGAACATTCAGTTTGATAGTGTTTGTTCTTCCAGCAGTGGATGGAGAAGTTCCTGCGAGCATAGTGCTCAGTTAGACAGACATAAAAACACTGCCTACGCGGAGACCATATTCCTGATGAGATGTCAAATCAATTCCTTGGTCCCGCTGACATTGAGAGGTTGTTATTACACCACTCAACCAAATTTTTAACCTCCCTTCTGTACAGTGATTCATCACCCCCTTTGATACAACCCACAACAGTGGTGTCGTCAGCAAACTTGTACATGGTGTTGGAGCTGTACTTAGTCACATGGTCATAGGTGTAAAGCGAGTAGAGCAAGGGGCTAAGCACACATCCCTGTGGTACGTCTGTGCTGATGGAGATTGTGGGAAAGATGTTTTTGCCAATCTGAACTGACTGGGGTCTATAAGTGAGGAAATCCAGAACTGGAGTTTACTGATTAGTTTTCAGAGGATAATAGTATTAAATGTTGAGCTTTAATCGATAAAGAGCATCCTGACGTATGCATCTTTGCTGTCCAGATGTTGCATGATTGTGTGAAGAGTCAATGTGATGGCATCTGCTGCTTCAGACGGCGAACTGGGACTGGATCCAAGTTGTCACTCAAACAGGAGCTGATATGTTTTAATACCAGCCTCTGAAAACACTTCACTGTGGATGTACGCAAGTGCCAAAGGGCAATAGTCACTGAGGTCTCTTCTTGGGCACCGGTATGATTGGAGCCTGTTTGGAGGCAGGTGGGTAACACACTGCTGGAACGACAGATTGAAGATATCCGTGAATGCACAGCCAGTTAGTCAGCACGGGTCTTCACGACTCAGCCAGGTAATCCATCTGGATGGGGTGCTTTCCTTGAATTCACTCTCTTGAAGGCAGCCTGCACACCATCTTCAGATACCGAAGCCAAAGCATCTTCAGGAGATACAGGGGTGTGCAATGGGTCCTCCTTGCTCTGGTGGTCAAAGTGAGTACAGAAAGCATTGAGCTCATCTGGAGGCGAAGCTCTGTTGTCCCTCTATGTCACAAGATTTAACTTAGTAGGTAGTTACGGCATTCAAACCCTGCCACAGTTGTCAAGCATCCCTCGTTGATTCCAGACTCGTCCGGAACCACCACTTTGCCCGCAAGATGGATTTCTGGAGATCATAGCTGCAGCTCTTGCAGCATTTTTGATCTCCAGACATGAGTGCCTCTGCTCTGGCTATCAGCAGATTCCAGATTTCATGGTTCATCAAGGACTTCTGACTGGGGCAAACCCGGACGATTTCGTGGGAACACACTCATCCAAAGCTGTTTCAATAAAGTGTGTTACAGCCCTGGTGTAGTCAATCAGGTTCTCAGTTAAATTCTTGAACGTGACCCAATCCACTGATTCAAGGCAGTTCTGAAACCATTCCTCAGCCTCTTGCGACCATGCCTTGCTCTTTCAGCTCTGTCTGTATGCAGGTAGGAATACAGCCAAGTAGTCCGATTTGCTAAAGTGTGGTCTCGGAAAAAACGATAGGCATTCCTTATCATGGTGTAGCAGTGACAGCTTGTTGGGGCCTCTGGTGCAAAAGGTTACGTGCTAGTGACAGTTGGGCAGGGTTTTCTTCAAAAAGGCTTGGCTAAAGTCACTGACTATAATTTGAGATGCATTGGGATCAGCTGTTTCTTACCTAAAGATGACATTGTGAGATGCGCAAGTGCTGCTGGTGGTACATAAACTGCGGTCAGGGTCATGGACAAGAACTCCTGTGGTAGATAGAATGGTCTACATTTAATTGTTAGGTGTTCTAAGTCAGAGGAACAAGAGGTCGACTTAATTTCAACGTCCGTACACCAAGAATTCATTAAAAAAAAACACAAGCACATGCCGCCACTTTTTTCCTTACCAGAGTTTGCGGTTTGATCCATTCAGAAAATCGTTAAACCTTCCGGTCAGATAACTACGTCCAGCATATTCATTGTTAACCAAGTTTCACTGCAACAAATAATTGAGATCTGCCTCATCTGTCTTTGATACAGCAGCTTTGCCCTGAGATCATCAATATTATTCTCCAGCAACTACATATTTGCCAACAAGATGCGGGATAGAGGAGACCCCGTCTCTCTGTGCTTCAGCCTGGTTTGAATTCTGCCGCTCCTATTGCACTTCCAACCATTTTGACCCTTAAAGGCACCGCACTTAACTGCTCTGCCGGAGCTCATGATTTCTGCTCCGTATTCAGTCGTCGACTGTCAGATCTGAAGATCACTGATGGGATTTCGTAGTCCATTAGAGGAAATTTACATACTGCAGATTGTAGAGAAAGTAATTCAGAAATATATTTAGAGGAAAGCTGGTACCTCAGAGTCAATGTACGCTGGCGCCATCTTGCTGATATCCAAGGAGGTTTGAAAACAAACAGGTTTTAAAATAATTTGATTTTTAAAAAAGAAATAAACGTTTTCCCTCTTCACTCCCACATACTTAACAAAATAGATTTCACTGGGTTAATATTCAACAGCTTTAACAAAACTCAGCATGCATGCAGAAAGGTTGTGAAGAGTCGAGGGCACTGACTACAGTAAACAAATGACATTTACAAATTAGAGTACTAACTCAATGGATCAGCGCAATTTGAGTAAAGAAACTGATTCAGTCACCTTCAGCCATTTTTAGAGTATGGTGCATCTTAAATGAGTGAGGCTATAAAGAAAGCAATGAAGTACAGTATGTATTATATTAAAAGAAAGACAAATGTATGTGACAAACCTATGCATACGTCCAACCACCACAAGATGTTTGGGTTATAGTGCACTGAAAACTAACAGACTGTAAAAAGAAAGAAGCACAGATTTGATGAGACAAATGTACAAAATCTCCCTCAGAACACTGCATCAGGTAATGAGGGAGGAGAAGGTGGCGGCGCGATGCAGCACGCGTGGCCGTTCCGAATGAATATCGTATGTGTAACCAGGGGGCCATGCACAATCCAGATTTGATGGAGACAGCCGTGAGAAGCATGAAGGAACACCTGGAGTAACTTCTGAAATGTCTGCTTTGCTGCCGCTGCGACTGTGCGATCGAGAATCTCCGGAGATGAAGGCCCCAAATCCTCAGCTTTGCCTATTGCCTGTTGCCGGGGCCAGGGTCAGGGTCAAAGCACTCAGCAGAGATGGTGCTTGGTGTCGGACAGCTGGTCGGAGGCTTGGAGTTTTTGGACGGACTCGGAGTCAGACTGTGGCCAGATGCTTCCAGTATGCTGCATAGGCAAGTTGGCGGCGCTGGAGGTTTACCGTCTGCGTGAGATGATGGGACTTTCGAGAGACTGACACCTTTACTGTGCCATGGTCTGTTCTTATCAAATTACGGTATTGCTTTGCACTGTTGAAACTATATGTTATAATTATGTGGTTTTTGTCGGTTTGTCATGTGTTTTCGTGATATCATTCTGGAAAAACATTCTATCATTTCTTAATACATGTATTACTAAATGACAATAAAAGAGGACTGCGTGTCCTCATAATCTAATCTAATCAATAGATTTTTATGACAATCCAGTTGCTTACCCAAATCTTAAACTCTCATTATAAATTACTTAGTACTGCATCTTTTTATCTTTCAATTTTATGTAAAAATTACACACAACAGAAACTTACCACGTAGAGTACATACTGGTCCACTATCCTGATTCTTGCATCTTTTGTTTCTGAACTGACTTGGGATATCTAATGAAAGATCTTGAAACAGAAAATTTCTTTAGAAATAAGCTCTTAAATAGGAAACAGCTAAAACATAAAAATACAAAGAAACTTACCAAGGAATGGATCGAACTTTCGAGATTCGGTTCCACATATTAGACAGTTGACTTCATTCTGGAGTATTCCTCCGAATATATTAGTGACAACTGTTGAAACACCATTTCTGAAAATAATCATGTTACAAGCAACAGGTAAATAAGGAAGCAAAAAGCCATGTTGTTGCTATTATTATGCTGTAACATTAACACACAACACATTCTCCATTCTTCCCTAACATAAAATACAAGAATCAGGGACTTACATGCAGCATTTACTGGAGGAAGAGATGCTCGAGCTGTCTGGCAAAATAAATGAAGTTGTCATACCATTGTAGCTTCGCTGAAGCTCCAAGTGTAGATGGTCTAACAAGTATCGCATAAATTCATGAGCATCTTGTTGCTGATATCCTCTGCAGAGAAATAAAATTAACCATGTGATACTTGGCACAGTGAATGTCTGTTCGCTTAAGTACATTCTTTCCATTACAAATCACAGACTACTTTGCTCCTTTTGTTCCATTATCCTCAGTGTGATAGTGTATGTCAGCTGAGTTATTTGATGTGCAAAAGGGACAATTTCAGACAAACAGTTCAGATTTGCTATGAAATCAATTCCATCTACAGACCTCCTTTGCTGTAGTATTTCATGTATTCCATTCCGTCTTCTGAGGCTAAGTAAGAAAATGCTGCATCAGGGATGAAGCTTTGAACACGATATACAGTGAGGGAATTATGCCATGGGAAAAAGCAGAACAGGTTTTGCCTTCATCCATATTTTGTAAAGTCAATTACATACAAATGACAGTTGTTATAGTACCTAAATTGCTGCTCCCTCTCTATTGTAATCAGCACTTCACATCACTAACAACTCTAGGGCAATTTTACGCAAATGGCAACACTTTCAACTCTCTTGATGAAAGCATAATTAGTTTGTGGAAATTCAGCATGGTCACTCCCTGGTGTTTCACACTTTCTTTGTAAGTGCAGTGTAAAGAGCTTTTTTGAAACACATAATGTCAATTAGAGTTACTATTTACAGCTCAAATCAAATGTCACTGGAAGACGAGTGCATTGAGATTTACAATACATTTTTCAAGTTTAAACCTTGTCTTAAATGTCTAATTAGCTGTCCTAATGCATGAATTCACACTTAATTGCCAGAGAAACAGAAACTAATGCCACATCTTTTAACAATTTTATAGCAAGCTTTCATATTAAACTCAATTAACAGCATAAAATATTTGCCCATAATTTGAAATCTTCCATTCAAAATGCCTTTGAAATACAATTATGAATTTATTTTACACCGCTTTTCTACAGAAAATCAATTCCTTCCATGATTAACAGATACTATAAACTTCCAGAACACGTCAGTATCTGTACAGAGAGCAAAAATCAAGCTGCATCCTGACCTTCTGTTCCTCCAGCAGTTTTTGTTTTGCTCATTATACCTGCAGACTCTTGAGTAAGAAAGGCTTCAAGTGATTTGGACAAAAGGATAATCTGATGCCTACCTGAAATTTGGCATGATCTTCCAAATGACATAGAAGAGAGACTCAGGACAGAATGCAGTTTGGCTTCCTTGCCATAAAGCACAGAGTGTTTTCCGGAACTCTTCTACTAGGGAACTGCAGTATCAAGCAGGGATAAAAGGGTGGAACATCAATAGCACTACCCAAGTGCTCAGACAGTACAAGCATTTTCTCAAACTACAAGAACTATATTACAGAGTCATTTGAACCATTGCCTCAAATTGGTTTGTTTCTTTAATATGGAAGGCTATTATGATAGGGTACCCCTGTGGCTGTCCCCCTTAACAATAATAAGTCCTCCTGTTTGAGTACTTTTTTTTGGGGGGGGGGGGGGGAGAGATGGCCTACCTGGGGAAAGCAACAGTGGCTGCGCCTCTGGCATAGAGTCTGGCCCTGTGGCTCAGAAGGGTAGGGAAAGGAGGAAGGCAGCAGTAATAGGGGACTCTATAGTTAGGGGGTCAGACAGGCGATTCTGTGGACGCAGGAAAGAAACGCAGATAGTAGTTTGCCTCCCAGGTGCCAGGGTCTGGGATGTTTCTGATCGCGTCCACGATATCCTGAAGTGGGAAGGTGAACAGCCAGAGGTCGTGGTACATATTAGTACCAATGACATAGGTAGGAAAAGGGACAAGGTCCTGTAAACAAGTTGAGAAGCAAGACCTCAAAAGTAGTCATCTCAGGATTACTGTCTGTGCCACACGACAGTGAGTACAGGACGAGAGTGAGGTAGAGGATAAATGCATGGCTGAGGGATTGGAGCAGGGGGCAGGGATTCAGATTTCTAGATCATTGGGGCCTGTACAAAAAAGACGGGTTGCACTTGAATCCAAGGGGGACCGATATCCTGGCAGGGAGGTTTGCTAAGGCTATTGGGGAGAGTTTAAACTAGAATTGCTGGGGGGTGGGAACAGAACTGAAGAGATGGAGGAAGGGGCAGTTGGCTCAAAAATAGAGAAAGCCTTGAGACAGTGCAAGAGGGACGATAGGTAGGAACATGCTCAGACCGATGGTTTGAGATGTGTCTATTTTAATGCAAGAAGCTTCATGAACAAAGCAGATGAGCTTAGAGTGTGGATCAGTACTTGGAGCTGATGTTGTGGCCATTACAGAGACTTGGATGGCTCAGGGGCAGGAATGGTTACTTCAAGTGCCAGGCTTAGATGTTTCAGAAAGGAGGGAGGCAAAAGAGGTGGGGGTGTGGCACTGCTGATCAGAGATAGGGTCACAGGTGCAGTAAAGGAGGAAGTCATGGAGGGATTGTCCACCGAGTCTCTGTGGGTGGAAGTTAAGGAACAGGAAGGGGGTCAATAACTCCACTAGGTGTTTTTTAAAAAATATAGACCACCCAATACTAACAGGGACATCAGGCAGATAGGGAGACAGATTCTGGAAAAGTGTAATAACAGGGTTGTTGCGGTGGGAGATTTTAATATCCAGATATTGACTGGCATCTCCCTAAAGCAAGGGGTTTGCATGGGGTGGAGTTTGTTAGGTGTGTTCAGGAAGGTTTCCTGACACATGCAGATAGGCCTACAAGAGGAGAGGCTGTACTTGATCTGGTATTGGGAAATGAACCTGGTCAGGTCTCTCAGTGGGAGAGCATTCTGGAGATGGAGATCACAATTCTATCTCCTTTACCATAGCATTGGAGAGGGATAGGAACCAGACAAGTTAGCAAAGTGTAAAATTGGAATAAGGGGAAATATGAAACTATCAGGCAGGAACTTGGAAGCATAAAATGGGAACAGATGTTCTCAAGGAAATGTACAGCAGAAATGTGGCAAATGTTCAGGGGATATTTGCATGGTGTTCTGCATAGGTATGTTCCAATGAGACAAGGAAAGGATGGTAGGGTACAGGAACCGTGGTGTAAAAAGGCTGTTGAAAATCTAGTCAAGAAGAAAAAAAATCTTAGCAAAGGTTTAAAAAACTAGGTAATGGTAGAGATCTATAAAATTATACGGCTAGCAGGAAGGAGCTTAAGAATGAAATTAGGAGAGCCAGAAGGGGCCATGAGAAGGCCTTGGCGAGCAGGATTAAGGAAAACCCCAAGGCATCCTACAAATATGTGAAGAGCAAGAGGATAAGATGTGGGAGAATAGGACCAATCAAGTGTGACAGCGGAACCAGAGGAGATAGCTTCAATATTCACTACGGAAAAGGATCTTGGCGACTGTAGGGATGACTTACAGCAGGTTGAAAACCTTGAGCATATGGACATTAGGAAAGAGGATGTGCTGCAGCTTTTGGAAATCAAGTTGGATAAGTCTCTGGGACCGATGAAGTGTACCTCAGGCTACTGTGGGAGGCAAGGGAGGCGATTGCTAAGCCTCTGGCAATGATCTTTGCATCATCAATGGGGATGGGAGAGGTTTCAGAGGATTGGAGGGTTGCAGATGTTGCTCCTTTATTCAAGAAAGGGAGTAGAGATAGCCCAGGAAATTCCAGACCAGTGAGTCTTACTTCAGTGGTTGGTAAGCTGATGGAGAAGATCCCGAGAGGCAAGATTTATGAACATTTGGAGAGGCATAATATGATTAGGAATAGTCAGCATGGTTTTGTGAAAGGCAGGTCATGCATTATGAGCCTGATTGAATTTTTTGAGAATGTGACTAAACATGTTGATGAAGGTAGAGCAGTAGGTGTAGTGTATATGGATTTCAGCAAGGCATTTGATAAGGAACCCCATGCAAGGCTTATTGAGAAAGTAAGAAGGCATGGGATAAAAGGAGACCTTGCTTTGTGGATCCAGAATTGGCTTGCTCACAGAAGGTAAAGAGAGGTTGTAGACGGGTCATATTCTGCATGGAGGTCGGTGACCAGTGGTGTACCTTAGGGATCTGTTCTGGGACCCCTTTGTGATTTTTATAAATGACCTGGATGAGAAAGTGAAGGGATAGGTTAGTAAATTTGCTGATGACACAAATGTTGGGGGCATTGTGGAATGATACAAAGGTGTGGAGGGCTGTCAGAGGTTATAGCAGGTCATTGATAGGATGCAAAACTGGGCTGAGAAGTGGCAGATGGAGTTCAACCCAGGTAAGTGTGAGGTGGTTCATTTTGGTAGGTCAAATATGATGGCAGAATATAGCATTAATGGTAAGACTCCTGGCAGTGTGGAGGATCAGAGGGATCTTGGGGTCCGAGTCCATAGGACACTCAAAGCTGCTGCGCAGGTTGACTCTGTGGTTAAGAAGGCATACGGAGCACTGGCCTTCATCAACCGTGGGATTGAGATTAAGAACCGAGAGGTAATGTTACAGCTATATAGGACCCCACTTGAGGTACTGTGCTCATTTCTGGTCACCTCACTACAGGAAGGATGTGGAAACTATAGAAAGGGTGCAGAGGAGATTTACAAGGATGTTGCCTGGATTGGGGAGTATACCTTATGAGAATAGGTGTGTGAACTCAGTCTTTTCTCCTTGGAGCGGCGATGGATGAGAGGTGACCTGATAAGAGGTGTAGAAGATGAAGAGAGGCATTGATTGTGTGAATAGTCAGAGACATTTTCCAGGGCTGAAATGGCTAACATGAGGGGGCACAGTTTTAAGGTGCTTAGAAGTAGGTACAGAGGAGATGTCAGGGGTAAGTTTCTTTTTTTAAAAAACGCAGAGAGTGGTGAGTACATGGAACAGGCTGCCAGCAACTGTGGTGGAAGTGGATACGATAGGGTCTTTTAAGAGCCTCCTGGATAGGTACATGGAGCTTAGAAAAATAGAGGGCTGTGGATAACCCTAGGTAATTGCTAAGGTAAGTACGTGTTCGGCACAGCATTGTTGACTGAAGGGCCTGTATTGTGCTTAGGTTTTCTATGTTTCTATTTAATCAATGTTTTTGAAACGAACGAAAACTGTCTGCTAAATTCCATTCCCTCATTTTGCCATCAAACTTAAAATATTTGCGGATTCTCTTCTCCCATCCAGTCCTTCTTGTATACATGAAGACTTATTTTAAAAATATTTTGAGAATCTCACGGCATATGCAACCGGGTGACCACTGAATCTTATTCATTATCGTTAAAAGTGTACTTAGGCATCCATCCAGGTAATGCTAGAATAGTGGGGAGACCATTTTTGTTTTCTGCAGAAGCTGGTGGGGCTTTGGGATCAAGTTCCTCCCACAGGTACTGGGCATGGTGAGGAACGGTGAGTGTTAATTGACGATATCCATGTGAATTTATCTATGCTTGTTGGTGTCGAGAATATCAGTGATTTGACATGTTTTACATGTGGATACTTTAGATTTTCACGAGTGAAGGCATCGGCGCTGGATAGCATGGCTTGTGCAAAGTTCCTTACCGGCCAAGTAGGTCAGTCTTCCTGTAAGTTAATTACTAAGCAGTATCTTGCAAATGTCGTGCCAAAGTGTTCCTTTTGTCCAACTTTATTGTATCATGACCGATTGTGAATGTAACAGCGTAACGTGAATGTTTAGTCTCTGTTTGGAAGCTTAGCACATGTGTACTAAAAAGTAGTAGACGCTTTAGATGAGATGTATCCGGTTACATTTTCGCTGCTATGTATAAGGTACAGGGTTGGTGAGATTCGAATGTTGTTTGTATTGTGTTCCTTCAGAATTGCCACTACCGTATTAGATCTGTGCGGTTTCCTTTTTATACTGCACACGCAATTCGTGGATACACAAGGGTGTGGATCGGAAATTAAACTAAGATTGTAACGACAGGAACTGGCTGTAAATTCGTTCATTTTGTTTTTGAGACCCTCTTCTGGCACCAAAACATCTAAAACAGATAAAGGAATTAAAACCCAAAAAAGTATTTGTTGTCCTGAGTGTGTACTTTGCCCCCAGGCTACAAAATTTGGTACCAGGAGTGGGGTTAATTCCAAGCCAGTTTACAGGGTCTCTGATTGTTGTATGCAGTATAATATATCATACCTAATACGGTAGTGGTGAAGACCAGGACCACTGTTCCCTTTGGGCGGAGGGAGGGAGGGAGGGAGCGCCTGTTGCCGCATGGAGAGCGTGGTAGAGCCTCGGTAATGGGCTGAGATGTCAGCGACTGACGTCAGGACACAGAACGGAGACGCGGATCCAGGGAACTGCGGGCTGTGAAGCCATCGCGTTTGTAGCAAAGGAAGGCAGCAACTCCTATTGCAGGCTTGTTGTGAAAACTTTAAAGACTTAAGCTCTTACTATGTCACACTCAGAGGACACACCAGTTAAACTAGATCAGAATGAACAAATTAGGGAATTGTATAGTAGATATGATGAAGCCATGGCAACCATAGATAAATTAAGCAAAATGTCCTATGTATATGTCCCAAGGGAAAGACACATTGTTCCATTTACGGGAGATGTTGAGAAAGATGGGAGGTCTGTTGATGACTTTATTGAAGTACAACATGCACTTCATACTAGAAATCAGTCTGACCAAGATCAGTATGACTTTGTTATGTCCCTGCTCAGGGGTGCAGCCTTAGAGGAAGCACATATGCGCAGTGATGCTGAGGAAGACCGGGCTGATGACTTGTTCACCTATCTCAGGGAAGCTTTTAGAGACGAGCGCAGTGCACCCCAGCTGTTGCATAGCTTCTACAGTCGCAAACAGCGTTGAGGGTGAAGATGCAAGAGTTTTCCCATGCCCTAGCCCAAGCTCTTAACTTACTACTGAAGCACTCCCCTGATGCCATGCCAATGAGAGGGTGGTGCAGAGAGATCAATTTATAGAGGGGATCAGGGATCCTTCCCTCAGAAGTGAGCTCCATAGATTCACGCGGGACCACCCCAAGTCCTCAATGAAAGAAGTGCAAGAGGAGGCTTGTCTGTTGCTCATAGAAGAGCCCCTGGGAAATACAAAGTCTGGAAAGTCAAAGTGTAACAATAGCCCCGCACAGTGCTCGATTCTTAAAGCTCAGGAATCTGAGGCTACGTCCACTCTAGACTGGATAATTTTGAAAACGCCGATTTCAAGTAAAAATGACAGGCGTCCACACTAAATGTTTTTCAAAATATTTCTGTCCACAGTAAAACGGATATTTGGGCAAATCTACTCCTACTGGGAATGTGCTGACATATCTACAGAAAACAAGCGAAGAGGAAACGGTATAATATTTACGTTTCCGCGGCGGCGTTGTGCTATTTCCATTGGTCAAAAACTAGAGTACCAACAGTAACAGCAAAAGAAGGTTTTCAACAATGTCTTCGAGGAATACAAAGAAAACCTCCACTGGAAAAAGCAGTCTGGACTTCTTCGTTTAGACAGACAATGAAGTCGAGCTGTTTCTGTGAGTTACAAATGACTACAAAGTCAGCAAAGCAGTGGAGAACGTGGAGGGAGATGTTCGACTCCAAACAAGCTATTAACGTAGACAATAAAGTAAACAACACACGCATGAAGCCGTCCTCTACCCAAGGTCAACAAGAGAGTGGAATCTTCTGCCGCCAGACCTGCGCAGTATTTCTGACATTAATATTTTTAAAGATAGACTCATTCAAATCAATTTAGGGGACCTAGTCCAAAAAGCTCACTTTACAATTTAACTCTCACGCCGTTCACACTGACTGCGCGTTATAACAGCCGTCCGGCAGTGCTTGCGCAGTACCAAGCAGAAGCAGAAAAAGCATTGTTGTTGTGTTGTCGTGACAGCATTTTTAAATCTCTCCGTTTACCCCATCCACACTACAACACGAAACAATCATTTTCAAATTTACACACTCTGGAGAGTGTTTTAGAAAAGCTCCATTTTCGGGGGATGAAAACACTTTTTCCAATGTGGACGGAGGGTCAAAACGAAGAGAAAAAGCTTCGTTTTCAAAATTATCCGGCGTAGTGTGGATGTAACCCGAGTCTGTCACACTAGATGACATCCTTAAAGTAGTCACAAAGCAGGGCAAAGCCCTTTGTGAACTGACTCAAGCAGTGAAAAGATCTCACTGTACAGAGGGACATTACATGCGCTACTAGCAGCAGACGTAATTTACAGCCTAGGTACACAGAAGATGGGCAACCAATATGTTTCAAGTGTCAGGTGGGAGAGCATTTGGCCAAGAATTGCCCATGGAAGCAGGGTGCAAGGGAAGTGGAGCCTGCATCCTCTCGCCCTCAAGAGGTTGGGAGTCGGGCAATTCAGTGGAACCCCATAGATACAGATAATTTACAGCTATCTCGTGACCAGTTGCTACAAAGCGCCATAGGAACATATCCAGTTGTTGAGCTTGAAATATCAGGTATTGCTGTCTGTTGTCTGTTGGACACAGGTAGTCAAGTAAGCACCCTGACCGAGCAGTTCTTTTGAGAACACTTGAATGGAGAGGACAAGGACATGTTGTCCACTGCTGGCTGGCTTACGCTAACAGCTGCAAACGGTCTTGATATTCCTTACCTTGGATATCTAGAGCTAGAGGTTCAAGCAATGGGCATGAAGGTACCAAATTGTGGCTTTCTAGTAGTCAGGGATCCTGTTAGCACCAAACCACCTATCCCACGTATTGTAGGCATCAACGTTATCAGCCAGTGTAGGTAACTTATCTATGCAGAGTTTGACACCACCCTAGAAGGGAAGCCGGATTCTGATTGGAGAGATGTTTTCCAGAAAGTGCAGATGCACACTACTGAAAAGAAAGCAACAGTCCGAGTATTGGGAAAAGATACTGAGCATAAACCTGCTGGATCTGTAGTCACCATTGCGGCTAGCAAGGCCACTGGCGATGCTGGTAGTGACCATAAAATGTAACTTGAGCCATTTAACACCCCTTTACCAGGAGGTGTCGTAGTCATTCCTACTCATTGACTCTGATAATCGTATAGTGCCAGTACAGATTTTATCCTCTCTCGCCAGGATGTATGGCTCGCACCTAGGACCCGGCTGGGTATCCTGTCAAAGGTGAAGTGCGTTGATAGTGATTAACAATATGCAGTAAGATTTCAGCGGATTTCAGCTGGCATTGTTCACATGACAGTGGGTGCAAAGAAAGAGTGTAGTACTCACAAGTTAAAGTCAATTCTAGACAAGCTTGATATTGGGGGTAGTGAAAAACAACAAGCTCAGCTAAGAGCGTTACTGGTTAAGTACCTGGATATCTTCGCAGTTGAGGAGGAAGACCTTGGGTACACTGACAAGGTGAAGCATGAAATTCAGTTCATTGATGATGAGCCTGTTTCACAGCCGTACCGTCGCATTCCGCCGAATCAGTACAATGAAGTGAAAGAGCACATCTCAAAGTTGTTGAACAAGGGTGTGATTCAGGAGAGCAATAGTGCGTCTGCCTCGCCTGTGGTGTTGGTCCAGAAGGCTGATGGTAGTATAAGATTATCGGAAACTGAATCTTAAGACCAGAAAGGACGCGTTCCCGCTCCCGCGTATTGATGAGAGTTTTGATATCCTGCGGGGAGCGCAATTTTTCTCGACAATAGACCTCGCAAGTGGTTACCACCAAGTGGCGGTAGAGGAGCGTGATAGGCATAAGACTGCTTTTCCGACCCCGCCAACACGAGGAATTCTGCAGATGCTGGAAATTCAAGCAACACACATCAAAGTTGCTGGTGAACGCAGCAGGGCAGGCAGCATCTCTAGGAAGGGGTACAGTCGACGTTTCAGGTAGAGTCCCTTCGTCAGTCTCGGCCTGAAACATCGACTGTACCTCTTCCTAGAGATGCTGCCTGGCCTTTTTCAACCCCGTTTGGTCTGTATGAATATCTTCGCATGCCGTTTGGGGTCTGCAATGGACCGGTGACTTTTCAAGGGCTCATGCAGGCAACCTTGAATGACTTAGTCTTCCAAATCATGCTTGTGTACTTGGATGATATTCTGGTGTATTCACAGACTTTCCAGGAACACTTGGAGAGGCTCGACACTGTGTTTAAGCACCTCAAGGAGATTAGTCTGAAGGTAAAACTGGAGAAGTGTCATTTTCTGCAGTCAGAGGTCAAGTTCTTAGGACATCAGATATCAGCCAAGGGAACAGGCACCAATCCTGAGGAGGTCTCAGCTGCTCAGCAGTGGCCAGTACCATCTACAGTTAAGGTCTTAAGATGGTTTCTTGGCTTTTGCAGTTATTATCGACGATTCATTCAGGGATTCTCAAAGATTGCAGGTCCACTGCATGAAGTAGTGAATTTGTGTACTAATGTAAGGAGTCCCAGTAAAACAAACTGGCTGTTACAACAGTCTTGGATGGAAGAATGTCAAACCGCCTTTGACTTGCTCAAAGAGAAACTGACCAGTTCCCCCATCCTTGGCTTTGCCGATTTCTCCCAGCCCTTTATAGTGGAGACTGATGCCAGCAATCATGGGCCAGGAGCTGTGTTATACCAACAGCAGGGAGAGGCAAAGAGGGTTATTACATATGCAAGCCGGCGATTAAAGAATGCCGAGAAGAATGATAGAAATTATAGCAGCATGAAATTGGAGCTGCTTGCACTTAAGTAGGCTGTAGTAGAGAAGTTTCGTGGATACTTGTTGGGTTCCAAATTCACTGTAATCACTGACAATAACCCCCTATCCCACTTGAAAACTGCCAAGTTGGGAGCAGTGGAGCAGAGATGGATGTCACAGCTGTCAGAGTTTGACTTCGATGTCCAGTATCGTCCGGGTCGGAGCAATACCGTGGCTGATGTGCTCGCTAGGCAGCCATTTGCAGGGGAGCCTGAGCCTGTCTCAGAGGATGCAGCGTTTGATGGGTCTGTAGCAGTCTGTAGTTTGATCCAGCTCTTGACCCAGCACTGGTTACCGCTGGTCTAAACAGCTGTAGGGTTAAGCAAATTCGAGCCTGGGAAGCTGGTACTAGTGATGCAAGTGGTCCGATGCAAGGGAACAGTCCAACACTCCAACCCTCCCAAGTTACTCTAATAGGGACTTGCATACTTTTCAGCAGCAAGACCCTGTGTTAGGTGTCCTAAGAGACTTGTGGGATCAAAAAAGAAAGCTGAGTAGCCAGGAGCGTAAAACTCTGCCTAAACCCGTTTTGTCTCTGTTAAAGCACTAGGACAGTATCAGGGAGCGTAAAGGGTTACTGTATAGGGTAGTTGAGGATGAGAAGCTTGGGGAGTGTTACCAGCTTCTGGTACCTATCAGCTTGATCAGCAAAGTGTTAGAGTATGTACAAGACTTTATGGGCCACCAAGGCATAGAACATACTCTGCAGTTGTTGAGAAGCCGATGTTTTTGGTTGGGCATACCCAAGGATGTGGCACAGTGGATCAAAAATTGTCCACGTTGTGTGCTAACTAAGATGCCACAACCTAGGATTCATCCCCCCATGAAGTCATTTCTGGCTTCTAGGCTGCTTGAAGTTGTAGTGGTAGATTTCACTGTGTTGGAGCCGGCAACTAACGGACGTGAGAATGTCTTAGTGGTCACGGACGTTTTCACTAAATTCATCTAAGCATTTCCGATTTGGGATCAAAAGGCGGATACCACAGCAAGGGTGCTCTTGAGGGAATGGTTCATGAAGTACGGTGTCTCTGAGAGGTTGCATTCTGACCAGGGCTGTAACTTTGAAAGTGAGGTCATAGCTGAGCTTTGCAAACGACACAGGGTAAAAAAGAGCCGTACTACACCTCATCATCCTACTGGCAACGCGCAGTGCGAGCGTTTCAACAGGACGGTGCATGATTTGTTGCGTACGTTGCCTCCAGAAAAGCAGTGCAGATGGCCAGAACATCTACCCGAGTTGGTGCATGCATATAATGCGACCCCTCATGCAACCACCAGGTATTCACCTTGCTATTTGTTGTTTCGGGTGGATCCCCGCTTGCCCGTGGATGCTCTGCTGGGACAAGAACAGACTGTGGACCGGAAACATGACTGGCTACCTGCACACCAGAGCCGACTGAGGGATGTGCATGCCAGAGCAAAAGAATACTCTGAACGGAAGGCGGCAGAACGCATTGCCTGGCAGGAGGACAAAGTTTACTGTCCCAAAGTTGATGCAGATGTGCTGGTTTACCTGAGGAACAGACCATTAGGCCATAATAAGATCTTTAGAGCAGCAGTTAAAAAGGTTAAAAGTACCCTTGTAATTAGTGAGTAATTGAGGACGATTACTTGAATGCAGGGGAGAATGTAACTGGGTGACCGTCGAATCTTATTCATTATCGTTAAAAGTGTACTTAGGCATCCATCTGGGTAGAGATGATGTCATTACGCATGCACGGGATAGTGAGGAGACCATTTTTTGTTTTCTGCAGAAGCTGGTGGGGCTTTGGGATTAAGTTCCTCCCAGAGATACTGGGCATGGTGAGGAATGGTGAGTATTAATTGATGATATCCATGTGAATTTGTTTATGCTTGCTGGCGAATATCGGTAATTTGACATGTTTTGCATGTGGATGCTTTAGATTTTCATGAGTGAAGGCATCGGCGCTGGATAGTGTGGCTTGTGCAAAGTTCCTTACCGGCCAAGTAGGTTACTCTTCCTGCAATTTAACTACCAGGGAATATCTTGTAAAAGTTGTGCCAAAGTGTACCTTTTGTCCAACTTTATTGTATCATGACTGATTGTGAATGTAACAGTGTAACGTGAATGTTTAGTCTCTGTTTGGAAGCTTAGCACGTGTGTACTAAGAAGTAGTAGACGCCTTATATGAGATGTATTTGCTTACATTTTCACTGCCTTGTTAAGGTACAAGGTTGGTGGGATTCTAATGTTGTTTGTATTGTGTTCTTTCAGAATTGTCACTACCATATTAGTTCTGTATTAGTTTTGTGCGGTTTGCTTTATGTATTTTTATACTGCATATGCAATTCGTCGATACAAAAGGGTGTGAACTGAGATTGTAGTGGAACTGGTTGTAAATTCGTTCATTTTGTTTTGAGACCCTCTTCTGGTACTAAAACATCTAAAACAGATAAAGGAATTAAAACCTGAAAAAGTATTTGTTGTCCTGAGTGTGTAGTTTGCCCCAGGCTACAAAATATACAATTCATACAAAGAACTTAAGCTTTTAGAACTGATTTGTTCTCCTCACCCACCCACCTCCCATGACTACATGGCAATCAGATAAGGCATAAACACCAAATCCTGAAAAGTCTAAACCTTACTAAAATGTCTAATTAGCTGTCCTAGTACACAATTCAGTCTACTTGCTTTAAAGTCATCAACAGTGTACAAAATTATGACAACATAAATTGTCAGATTCAATGAAAATGGTATTCCACAATACTGGCTACTGTTCCAAGTTTGATATTAAAATACATTTTCAACTATTGGTTTGCTCATGCCTATACTATTCAATGTTGTTGTGCACTGGGGTTTAAAAAGAAAACAATAGTAACATACACACTGTTGTCGCCCTGGCTTCTGGTGTGATAGGTACGTCTACCTGCAGTTTTACCACTACGCAATTCCACTGCTGGCAGCTCCTTGAAATAACAGCAGAATTGCTGAATGTTACTGCAAGTGGGAAGGAAAAAAAAGCTGTTAAAAACAATACTGACTGATGTCTCTATAGCGTTTTAAACTTAAAAGCTTAAATATCACTGCTAAATAATTCATGCCCAAAGAAAAATAATTTGACCAATGAAGTGTACAGAATAAATTGCAGAAATTGGGAATCTGAATTAAAAACTGAAAATACTTGAAATAACCATGTCATATAGCATCTGTGGGAAGAGAAACATTTGATATTTCAAGTCGATCTTTCAGTAATGTTAACTGTCTCAATTAACTATCATCCAGTAGCACTTCATGACCAACCTCTCAAAGCACTCATCACAGTGGATTTAAGCATATCAACTCCTGCCTGAAGAGCGATCTGGATTCATGCCCAAATTGCCTACCATCACAACAGGTCAACAGCAGATGCCATCTCTTTGGACCTTCACTCATAGCTGGAACATTTGGACAATGAAGGAGCATACATCAGGATTATCTTCACTGAACACAGCTCAGCATTCAACATCATCATCCCCTCAAACATAATCACTAAGTGCCAAGACCTAAGCCTCCCTGTGCAAATGGATCCTCGATTTACTCAACTGTAGACTCCAGTTTGGATTGGCAACAGCATCTCCTCCACAATCACCATCAGCACAGATGCATCACAAGGCTATGTGCCTAGCCCTCTGCTCTACTCGCTTTACATATATACACACATATTATATATATATCACCTAAAACTTTGACAAACCTCTATAGATGCACAGAGGAGAATATTTTAATTAGTTGCATCATGGCAAAGTAGGGAAACACCAATGCCCAGGAATAGGAAAGTCTATAGAAAATGGTGGATAGGCCAGTCCAACACAGGCAAAGCCCTTCCCACCAATACACACATTTATAAGGAGCACTGTCACAAGAAATTAGCACCAACAGCCCCACCATCCAGGCCATGCACTCTTACCATCACTGGGCAGGAGGTACAAGAGTGAGTTCCCATCCCAACAGGTTCAGGACAGTTATTACTCTAGAACCATCAGCCCTCCTGAACCAAGTAAATAACTTCATTCACCTCAACTCTGATCCAATTCCACAGCCTACAGACTCATTTTCAAGGACTCTAGAACTCAGGTTCTCAGTGATAGCTATTAGTTTTTAAAGTTTGCATAATTTGTCTTTTGTACATTGGTTGTTTTTTAGTGTTTATGTATATTTTTTCATAAATTATATTGTATTTCTTTATTTTCCTGTAAATGCCTGCAAGAAAATTAATCTCAAGGTAGTACAGGTTGAATACCCCTTATCCAAAATGCTTGGGGACCAAAATGTTTTGGATTTAGGAATATATAATGAGAAAGCTTGGGATCGCCATTATTTTCAAATGAATTTATGTGCTACCAGTAAGCAGCAATCTTTGTATTACATTTGTTCATCACAAAAGTACCCAACAGTAAAATTTATCACATAACTTCAATATAATGAAAATATGTTCAGGGCTACAAAAGCAGCTCAGGAGCATTGGGAGAAAATCAAAATCAGTTGCTGAACAACAAGCAACGGCAGGCTTTCAGTCTCCACCTACGACACCTCATTTTGATTAAAAGGTTACAGTACACTATTTGTATTTTACTTTTTTAAAGAAGGTTTTATGTAAGGGATAGAAACAATCAGCATTGTAGACTGGTTCTGGTGCTAGATTTTCGTAATCAGATGTTTTAAAAATTTAAAGTCATGCCTTTTCTTAAATTTCTGCAACCAGCCTGCTGAATATTTACAATTACCATAAATTTTCAGCTCATTGTGTTAGATCTTGCTTATTTCACAATTAGTACGTTAAGTGGCCTATGTTCACTCTGAAGCTGACAATACATGAGCAAGATCTTCATTTTTTGCTTTATGCCATGTGTTTCTGTTTTTCATTAATTTCTGTTTATTACATATGTGAGACCTGGCTGGTGGTGTAGTGGCATCAGCGCTGGACTGCGGGGCGGAGGTTCCGAAGCTCAAACCCGGCCAGCTCTCCCCGGCACACTTTCCATCTGTGCGGGGTTAAGAGCTGGTGATCTCTTTGAAAAAAACTCACCCGGCAGTAAGCAATAGCAAACCACCGCTGTAACTTGCCTTGTACGCGAATTCCAACGACGTCAGAACGGTGTGGGAAGAAGTCGTCCGCTACCCAGAAAAATTCCAGATGTGACCTACATTACATATGTGAGGTCACTTCTCAGAACTGTGTGTGGTGTGCAGAGACCCACACATTGCATGGAAACCTTCCTAGCATCTTGTGGAATTTTCCATTTGTGACACATCAGCGCTCTAGAAGAGTTGGATTTCTGATTTTGGAATTTTGGATAAGAGGTACTCAACCTGTATATGGTGACATACACAACACTTTAATAAATTTACTGACTTCTTTGCATGGATACTGCCTGGCCTGCTGAGCATTTCCACAGTTTGCTTTTATTTACACAACACAAAGTTTCCATTCACACGCTGAGCCAAATGTTCCAATATACTTTTCAGTAAATAAAGACACCTTCTGAATGGCAGCCACTAATGTAAACACTGGAAGCTCACATAAACTGCAAGGAAAATTATCTGTTTCATTTATGGTCAATAAATGGATAATTATCCAGGACATAACTGGTTAAATTATCTTCTCTTTGCAATTGTGTACTAGATCTTTTACAATCATTTATTACCTGCAATGGACCAGTTGCTCAGTAATCACTGCACTGTCAGCCTAGATTTCTGGGCTCCAGGACTATTGCAAATTATAGCTCAAGTTCTAATTTGCTAAGTGAAGTAGAAAGAGTCAGGTATACACATCAAAGTTGCTGGTGAACGCAGCAGGCCAGGCAGCATCTCCAGGAAGAGGTACAGTCGACGTTTCAGACCGAGACCCTTCGTCAGGACTAACTGAAGGAACAGTGAGTAAGGGATTTGAAAGTGGGAGGGGGAGGGAGAGATCCAAAATGATAGGAGAAGACAGGAGGGGCAGGGATGGAGCCAAGAGCTGGACAGGTGATAGGCAAAAGGGATACAAGAGGATCATGGGACAGGAGGTCCGGGAAGAAAGACGGCGGGGGGGGGGGGGGACCCAGAGGATGGGCAAGGGGTATATTCAGAGGGACAGAGGGAGAAAAAGGAGAGTGAGAGAAAGAATGTGTGTATAAAAATAAGTAACATAAGTAACAGATGGGGTACGAGGGGGAGGTGGGGCATTAGCGCAAGTTAGAGAAGTCGATGTTCATGCCATCAGGTTGGAGGCTACCCAGACGGAATATAAGGTGTTGTTCCTCCAACCTGAGTGTGGCTTCATCTTTACAGTAGAGGAGGCCGTGGATAGACATGTCAGAATGGGAATGGGATGTGGAATTAAAATGTGTGGCCACTGGGAGATCCTGCTTTCTCTGGCAGACAGAGCATAGGTGTTCAGCAAAGCGGTCTCCCAGTCTGCGTCGGGTCTCGCCAATATATAAAAGGCCACATCGGGAGCACCGGACGCAGTATATCATCCCAGTCGACTCACAGGTTAAGTGTTGCCTCACCTGGAAGGACTATTTGGGGCCCTGAATGGTGGTAAGGGAGGAAGTGTAAGGGCATGTGTAGCACTTGTTCCGCTTACACAGATAAGTGCCAGGAGGGAGATCAGTGGGGAGGGATGGGGGGGACGAATGGACAAGGAAGTCGCGTAGGGAGCGATCCCTGCGGAATGCAGAGAGAGGTGGGGGAGGGAAAGATGTGTTTAGTGGTGGGATCCCGTTGGAGGTGGCGGAAGTTACGGAGAATAATATGTTGGTCCCGGAGGCTGGTGGGGTTGTAGGTGAGAACCAGGGGAACCCTATTCCTAGTGGGGTGGCGGGAGGATGGAGTGAGAGCAGGTGTACGTGAAATGGGGGAGATACGTTTAAGAGCAGAGTTGATAGTGGAGGAAGGGAAGCCCCTTTCTTTAAAAAAAGACATTTCCCTCGTCCTAGAATGAAAAGCCTCATCCTGAGAGCAGATGCGGCGGAGACGGAGGAATTGCGAGATCGGGATGACGTTTTTGCAAGAGACAGGGTGAGAAGAGGAATAGTCCAGATAGCTGTGAGAGTCAGTAGGCTTATAGTAGACATCAGTGGATAAGCTGTCTCCAGAGACAGAGAGATCTAGAAAGGGGAGGGAGGTGTCGGAAATGGACCAGGTAAACTTGAGGGCAGGGTGAAAGTTGGAGGCAAAGTTAATAAAGTCAACGAGCTCTGCATGCGTGCAGGAAACAGCGCCAATGCAGTCGTCGATGTAGCGAAGGAAAAGTGGGGGACAGATATCAGAATAGGCACGGAACATAGATTGTTCCACAAAGCCAACAAAAAGGCAGGCATAGCTAGGACCCATACGGGTGCCCATGGCTACACCTTTAGTTTGGAGGAAGTGGGAGGAGCCAAAGGAGAAATTATTAAGAGTAAGGACTAATTCCGCTAGACGGAGCAGAGTGGTGGTAGAGGGGAACTGATTAGGTCTGGAATCTAAAAAGAAGTGTAGAGCTTTGAGACCTTCCTGATGGGGGATGGAAGTATATAGGGACTGGACATCCATGGTGAAAATAAAGCGGTGGGGGCCAGGGAACTTAAAATCATCGAAAAGTTTAAGAGCGTGAGAAGTGTCACGAACATAGGTAGGAAGGGATTGAACAAGGGGGGATAAAACCGTGTCGAGGTATGCAAAAATGAGTTTGGTGGAGCAGGAGCAAGCTGAGACAATAGGTCGGCCAGGACAGGCAGGTTTGTGGATCTTGGGTAGGAGGTAGAAACGGGAAGTGCGAGGTGTGGGAACTATAAGGTTGGTAGCAGTGGATGGGAGATCCCCTGAGCGGATAAGGTCGGTGATGGTATGGGAGACAATGGCCTGGTGCTCCTTAGTGGGGTCATGTTCGAGGGGTAAATAAGAAGAAGTATCCATGAGTTGTCGCTGTGCCTCGGCAAGGTAGAGGTCAGTACGCCAGACTACAACAGCACCCCCCTATCGGCGGGTTTAATAATAAGGTTAGGATTAGTGCGGAGGGAGTGGAAAGCAGAGCGTTTCGAAGGAGTGAGGTTGGAATGGGGACAAGGTGTGGTGAAGTCGAGACGGTTGATGTCCCGTCGGCAGTTAGCGATAAAGAGATCCAGAGCAGGCAGAAGACCAGAGCGGGGTGTCCATGAAGAAGAGGAGGGTTGAAGACGGGAGAAGGGGTCATCGGTGGGGGTGGAAGAGTCCTTGCTGAAGAAGTAGGCTCGGAGACGGAGACAGCGGAAGAAGAGTTCCGCATCATGGCGAATGCGGAACCCGCTGAGGTGTGGGCGAAGGGGGACAAAGGTGAGGCCCTTACTGAGGACACAGCGCTCTGCCTCCGACAGTTGAAGGTCGGAGGGGTTGGTAAAGACCCGGCATGGATGAGAGGTAGGATCAGAGGGGGGAGGCTGGGTGTGTCAATGGAGAGGGGAGGGTTGGGGTGAGAGGAAGATAGAGCTTCTGAGGACCCAGGAGTTGACGGTGGGATCGGAGAGAGATGGGGTTGCAGAGTGGTGGTGGGGGAAGGAGAGACGGGAGTCACAATAGCAGCACATAAAAACCCGGCCTGGAGTTCAAGGCTGGAATCTTGAGAGTTGGGATCAGAGGGGGGAGGGGGGAGGCTGGGGGTGTTTGTGGAGAGGGGAGGGTTGGGCTGAGAGGAAGATGGAGCCTCTGAGGGCCCAGGAGCTGACAATGGGATTTGAGGGAGTCAGGTAACCCCCTTGTCAAATGTTACAAGTTACAACTCTCTTGGTGACAGAACAGAAAGGCAGATTCTCATTTACAATGAGTCTACATGCACTTAATTGATCAAACTCATTAGGCAATCCTATCCCTGACTATCAGTTAAAAACTAGACTTCTAAATCAAAATACCTAAGCTCCAGAGTGAAAAGCAATGTAGGTGTATATTTTAAAACAAAAAAAATCTTAAGAATACTCAGCAAATTTGTCACACAACTTGAACAGACTTTTCATAAAAACGAATTTTGTTGGGGGTGGGCGGGGGAAGAAAATCAGATGTTTTTCTATGCATAGTTTGAAAACAAAACATGAGCATTTCTAACATTTTCTACCTTTATTTCAGAGTTCTGAAATCAGCAATATTTTTCATACAATTAACCTTTGATCTTAGTTCAAGTCAAGGAATCAAGCATGCATAATATTTACATCAAATCCAAACAATTACTCTTTCAATTATATTAAGATAATTGTTCTCTACTCTTAATTCAATGAGAAGAATTCATTATTTATACCCAGTGCTTTAATCTTCAACAATGAGATCTCAAAAACCCCATGTGCATGGTACTGTAAACAAAAATTTAGCACCTGTCTGATCAATCATACTTGAATTCAAAATACATTCGTTATCACTTTGAGAAGTTTTCAGTTAACTGTTTGAAACAAATATTAAACGGACATCATTAATTTTATGTTAAAGCATGTCGCACCAGACATTCAGCCATTTTGTCTGGCACATGGTGTCAGGATTAACCAGGTCACATTATGAACGTTCCTGACTCAACCCTTGTATTTTTTACAAGGCCGAGTGGCTAGCTCGACACTCAACCCGGCACGGATGGAAAGCGTGCTTGGAGGTGGCCTGACCTAGATTCGAACTCGGGAACCTTCGCTCTGGAGTCCGGCGCTGATTTCACTGCACCACAAGCCGACCAACATCACTAATTACTTTCAATAGACAGAATATTAAAACTAAACATGTGTTCATCATCTGTTGATGTTACATTTTCAGGGAAGCTGGATCTGTTTGTACTTGTTTCAACACATCCAAAGGCATATTTTAAATTAAAGCCAATGAGTTCATGTATCCTCACATATAATACTGCTTTTGCTTGTGTTTCACTTTTTAAAATAGTTTATTTACAACAATTACTTGGGCATATTAAAAAGCATTCACTAAATCATACTGATAATTATACTGGTATATTTATAGGTGCCTCACTGAACTGATTTGAGGCTAGTCACTCGGACGTCAGTCATTTCTTCTCTTTAGCTTAAATGTTTTTAAAAACTCCAGGAACAGTGCAAACATACATACTTGCTAAGTGTTTCATACCAGGAAGAGGTGCTATATAGAAAATGGCATTCAAATGTTTGTATGTAGGAAACTAATACACAAAGAAATTCAGAAATGCCTGGACCAATGTTAAACTGGAATTTACACAGACACTTTACTGGGACCAGATCATCACTACTGCTACCCCACCTTCAGTTATAACAGGGAGATATAATTAGGAAAAGGGTAAAATGTTCGTAGAAGGAGCCAAAGAACTTTTATTTTCTTATTGTTATCTAGAGTAAGCTAAAAATTCCAGGTCTGGAACAAATTTGGAAGTGGAAAAAGTGCAACATGCACTTATGAGTGAAGAAAGTATAATGGGAAGACCACCTAGTACCTACAAATGTTATCGCCGGGGGTTCACATAGCTGAAGAGTGCCCAATCCTACAGCTTTTGGGACGAGAGGTATAGAGAGTGTAGACAGAATCACCTCAATATTCCTTGAAATTCTTAACATTCAAGAATCTATAAAACTGTCCTGAACATACTTGGAGATTGAAGCTTCACCTCCGCCATTTTAGGGCATTGAATTACGAAGATATATCAGTCTGGGTGAAGAGAATGTTTCTCAACTGTCTGGAATGGTCAGCTCCATATTCTGAGATAGCAGACATTAGACCCTACAGACAGAAGACATTTTTACCTGTCAAGTCTTTCCTGCTTATGCCAAAACTAGTAATTTTTGAGACAGGGTCACCCGGCTGTAATAATAACTTCATTTTTCTCTTCAGAGAAACTTTAATTTGCCAAGCATTTCCAGCATTCTTTTGACTTCAAATTTCTAGTAGCTGTATCTTTCTCCCCTCTTCAAAAGCCCTCATTCATCTCTCTTATCTACACAAACCCTCCCCCTTCACTCTTGTACAATCTTAATCATCACCTCATAGAAAGATTCAATTTATTCTTGCTTCCCTTCCCCATACTGGCTGCATCATAGACACGAGACCATAAGACACAAGATTAGGCCATTTGGCCCAGAGAGTCTGCTCTGCCATTCAATCATGGCTGATTTATTATCTCTCAACCTACTGCCTTCTCCCTACAACCTTTTGACTCCCTAATCAAGAACCTATCAACCTCCACTTTAAATATACCCACTGTCTCTTTAAAAATTTATTCATTTGCGGATGTGGGCGTCACCAGCTAAGCCAGCATTTACTGCCCATCCCTCGTTGCCCTTGAGGAGGTGGTGATGAGCCACTGCAGTCCCTGAGGTGTAGGGTACACCCACAGTGCTGTTAGGAAGGGAATTCCGTAATTTTCACCCAACAACAATGAAGGAACAGTGATATGTTTCCAAGTTAGGATGGTGAGTGACTTGGAGGGGGATTTCCAAGTGGTGGTGTTCCCAGGCATCTGCTGTTCTCGTCCTTCTAGATGGTAGTGGTCTTGGGTCTGGAAGGTGCTGCCTTAGGAACTTCGGTGTACTGTTGCAGTGCATCTTGTAGATAGTGCATACTGCTGCAACTGTTTGTTAATGGTGGAGGGACTGGATGCTTGTGGAAGGGATACCAATCAAGTGGACTGCATTGTACTGGATGGTGTCAAACTTCTTGAGTGTTGATGGAGCTGCACTCATCCAAGCGAGTGGCAAATATTCTGTTACATTTCATTTGCCTTCCTTGCCACCAATTCAACCTCCAAGTTAACCTTCAGGGAATCCTGCACAAGGACCCCCAAACCCTTTTACATCGCAGATTTCTAAATTTGCTTTCCGCTTAGAAAATTCCTGCCACCAAAGTGCATGACCATACACTTCCCTACCCCATATTCCATCTGTCACTTCTTCGTCCATTCTTTTAATCTTAAGTCCTTCTGCAGACTCCCTGCTTCCTCAACACTACCTGCCCCTCCATCTATCATATTGTCTGCAAACTTGGCCACAAAGCCATCAATTCCATCATCCAAATCACCAACATATAAGATGAAAAGAAGCGATATCAACACTGACCCCTGCAGAACACTACTAGTCACCGGCAGCTAACACCTTTGTTTACTTACTTCTTACTCTGGTGAAAGATCATGTGCCTGAAATGTTAACTGATTCACCCTCCATAGATGTTGCCTATTCCCAGTAGTTAGCTTTTATTTCAAATTGTAGGTACATATGGCTTTTTACTTTAAAATATTTGATCAATTCTACTGCAAAAACACTAACTGGCACTCTGATATATGAAAAAAAGGAAAAAGCTTCCATGAGGAATGGTGGCAATACCTTCCACCACAATAATATAATTTGCTTGAGGAAAAACAGCTTAATGTTGATGAAGATACATAACCTGAAGTTTTCTTAAATTTGCAGATTTCTGAAAAATTTGAAACTGTTGGGATAACATTTATAATTACATTTTTTGGCTCCCTTTTCACAACCATAGTTGACTTCACTAGAGCAGGATCCACTGTTGGAACAAAACACATCAACTTTCAGTGGTTTACTGTAATCACCTATGACTCAGCCAATCTATGATGTAATAACTGAGTGCTAAGCCGGTTACCTGAGAGACTGAAGGATGGCATTCATAAAACAGGTGTTCCCAAGATTCCGAAGTCCCGTAGCGCATATGGCAGAAGTTCCTCCCTGTCAACAATTAGGTGATCTGTTAGCAGGCAATCCAGACACCTAATGATGCATGAATATTTGCAGCAAAATAGTAGACTGGTAAAATCCTAAGTGAGGTTTCACAATAAGATGCAATCACCTGTATAAAAAGCTTCAAAAGGAAACTCCTTTCAGTCAATAACAAATGGTTTGCTTTTACTGACAATCTAGACTATTTAAAATCAAAGGGAGTCTCTCATCCCTGCCACATTTCTTAGTGCATAAATCAAATTCTGGCGAATAAACCAAATAAAATTTAAACACTCCTTGTTCCCTTATGGACACATCACAAGTGTTCGGGCACCAGTGCAGGACAAATTCCAGTCGTTACTTTGCCATCACCAGTAAACCCCACAAGGAAAAAAAAAATCACTCAAGGATCTTCAGAGAGCTTTCAAAACTTTTCAGTTACTCACTTCAACATAAATTACATTGTAGAAGATTTTTGAAATATAGATAAAATGCTAATTCTCCAGAAAAACTTCAACATCAGGATTATATCCTCAAACAAGTAGAGTGAATTACCTCTGAACAATAATGTGAAAACAGACAAGCAAATTTGTACATACCAAATATATAGTCTCTTTCCAAATATGCCTTAGAGTTCAGTAAAAAGGCAATGCATATCCAATCATTTGTACTGAGCAAACACAATGTCAAAATTTTTAGAACAAGTATAGTCGTGTTCTAATTAAGTGCAAAGTAATTATGCTCTGTACTTACATTAAGTTTCAAATACTTGTTGTTCATGGACGAACTTTCCATCAGCTTTCTTTTGCAGTGTCTGTCTGCGGAAAATGCTGAACTGTGGAGAAGACATTAAAAACTGCATTACTTACACCAGACAATACAATATTTGTGTTTAATATCACAGCTGGGTTCAAATAGTTCATTATTCAAAACAAATGTCACACCGCACAAATGGACAAATTCGCACAGACATACTGCAAGAAACCAGACGTGATCGGTTGATCATAACTAATCAGGTATCAATATCACTCGTGCACCATGAGCAGAAAACAAATGACAGCTCAAACTTTAACTAGCAATGCAGGACCATGCCTGAAGTTCTTAATTTCTAAATCAGGTTGTTGCACGTCTACATATGGCCTTTAGGAAAATGACTTCTTATATTGGAATCTCACTTATGAAGAAAATGACTTCTCAATTTCCCTACCTCCATTCTCAACAATATACAAGAAATTTAACATTAAAAAACTTTGGGAGGGGGTGGTAAATGTCACACATGTGCAATCTTGGTGAGTAAAGCAAGTAATTAGTCACATCATGGTATCAGGAATAAACTGCTTTGTCAATTGGCAAGCAGCTTTGGTTCAGTTGTCAATGACCACCAAAGTTAATAATTGGACAAAAACAGTCAATTTGTTCAAAACAAGTTTCTCATTCAGACCACTGGTGCACTTCTCTTATTGAGAGTATAATAGGGAAAGGGTATTCAGAATGCCATACTACAAAAGACATGTCTTAAACACAAAATATTTTTATTTTGGAAATAAAAAAAATAAGTTGAGATTGAACAAGCCAGCAGTTAACAAGCACCCTATCCCCCCAGAGAATATGCTGGTGAAACCATAACCAGAAAATATGTTGCACTACTATCAGGCTTCAATTCTGCTAATTGTTTCAAGCAATGGTTCCAAGCTCATGGTGTACTGGCAGTGCTAACTAATTTTCTATTGGGTTTTTCATTTACAGGAACTGTTCAACTTTCTGATTTCCAGCATTCTCTGATTTTGTTTAGATGAGGTGACAGATAGTCAGGTGATGAAGAAAATATGATTAAATGAAAGAGTTAAATAAAACACTAACTATATATCAGATGTACTCAATAAGTGCAAGAGTTGTTATCACTCTTTGAATTCAAGGTGGTAGAAACTACACCTTAAAACGGTGTTGCATATGATGAAGGCACTGCCATAGCGCAGTCACGTAGAGAATTGCAGGACTTGAGTCAAATACAATGAAAGAATATACTGCCAAGACAGAATTAGCATGCAACTTCATTCAAATTCAAAAGATTGAAGCATTTGTTCACTACTCACTAGCACTTTCAGGTGTTGGATGCCCTGAGCTGTCAAGTACAATTGTTACAATGCATTCTCATGGACAATATAACAGATTCAGATAAATTAACAATGTTCTACCATATTACAAGGCATAATTCAGAATAGGAGCAATTTGTCCCAGAGTATCCCAGCTCTGATCTGTTCTTGCAGACAGCATGTGAGGCAGGTCCGGTTCAGTTTCTGGTCAATGGTGACTTTTGAAATGCTCAGTTTTAACTATAGTCATGCTAGTCCTGATGATCCCTCCTTTTTACACTAATTCAACAAGTATTGGTCCTGAAAATGACATATTACAACTATGAAGACATTAAGGGATACTGTTATGGCTATTCAAAGCTGTCTATTCAATCTCATTAGCTTTCCAATAGTGCAGTATAGTTGTATAAACATTAATTCAAACTTCATTAATTCTACTTCTAAAATGCATCAGTGACAGTAGGTTTACAAGAGTTACTGCTGTAATTGTCCTACTAGAATAGCATTCAATTTAATATTCAATTTTATTATCCAATATTCAATCCCAAGTATTCAATTTAGTACTTTATTCTAAATTGTAGGTATCCATTAAGTTGACTAAATTTGATGAAGACATCAACCTCCCTAATTCCTCAGGTTTGTTTAGAGCTAGTTTTATTCGTAGTGTTAAGTGACAAGAAAAAAAATCTAGACACGAGAAACCTAAAATAAAAACAGGAAATGCTAGAAATACCAGAGATACCCAGGTTAGGCTGCAACTTATAAGATGAGAAACAGGGTTAGTATTTCAGGTCAAATACCCTTTGTCGCACAGTATGCATCACAATAGAATGAAATCTATGTACTGTATGTAGTAGTTGTACAAACCATTGGTTAAACCATACTTAAAGAGTATTGTGTACAGTTCTGGTCACCACACTATAGGAAGGATATGGTAGTAACTGAGTACAAAAGAGATTCATCAGAATGCTGCCTGGAATAGAGGGCTGTAGTTATGATCGTATACGCTGGTTTTTTTCAAGGGAGCGTAAGACTCTGAGAGTGACCTTAGAGATTTACAACATTGAGGGGCATAGACAGGATGAGCAAGAGAATCTTTTTTCCAGGCAGGGGAATTCAGAACTAGACAGCACATTTAAAGGTGAGGAGGGAAATGGCAAGTTTTAGAGGGTGGTGAATACTTCGAATGAGTTGCCGGAGCAGGCAGATAATATTATACAAGGCACTCTAATAAACTACTAAAGGGATATAGGTCTAATACAGCCAAATGGTATTAGAGTAGATAGGTATCACGGTAAGGGTCCATTTCTGTGCTATAGAACTCTACCATTCTGTATCGCACCAGATACTATTCATAACAGATTGTGCATACATTGCATTTTCCATTACAAAAGATTGTCACTTTGTTATGTCTCCTGGAGGCAGCAGGTAGCACCCACACCTGAGATTGTAAATTCAAATCTCAAGGACTTTAGGAAGCTATTTTAGACATTACCATTGAAGTGATGCACTACTGAAGGCACTACAGCCAATAACTCATGCTGAGTTAAACTGAGGATCCACCCACAATGGTTGATGAGCAGAAATGGTTCAATGAATGGTATGAAATTTTCTTGGCATTCTTTTTGCTATTTCATACTGGACCAATTCTCATAAAAGCTGAGACACAAATCAAGTCCACAAGCTTCCTGCCACATTCAAATATACATAATAATTACCTACTAAAACAAATTGAACATATTCAGACCATTTTCTCTATGCTGATTATCTTTAATACTAATCTTAGACAGCAGGAAAAACCATGTGGACAAAACTGAATGCCATGGAAAGATGGGTAACATTGATATAATTACAATATCCCCAAAAGTAATAAGTATCAAAGAAAGACGAGAATCCCCTTTCAAAGCAGTAGGTGCATAAATAATTGCAAACCCACAAGAGTTGGGCACAGTCCGCATGTATCCAGTAAGTCAAAGTGGAACCATACAAGAATGTTCAACAGGAAAGGGAAAACAGGAAACTGCAGGCTTAACATCTGTCATTGGAAAATGCTTGCAGCTATTATTGAAGACATCATAAGGTATTTTTTTTTAAATTCAAGGTAATGGCAGAGTCCTAGAGAAAGGGAATTTATATTTGGCCACTATCTAAGCTTCTTTATCTACGGGTGGAAAAAGAAAATGCCACTGCTAGATGTGATGGTGCATCATATGGATCAACTGGGTCCTCAGCTTTTTATAATTTGTATAAGGACTCAGACAAAGAGCAGTACCATACAAGAACAGACCCTTAGGCCCACAATGTTGTGCTGAATTCATTAAGCTATTGATGCTTATTAAACTACTCCCTTCTGTTTGAACATGGTGCATTTCCCTCCATTCTCTGCATATTCATGTGTTTAAAGCTTCTTAAATGCCTCTATCACATCTGCCTCCACCACAAACTGCAGCAGCACAATCCAGTCACCAACCACTGTGTTTAAAAAAAATGCCCAACATATGAACTTTCCCCTCATACCTTAAATACATACACTCTAGCATTAGAAATTTCAACCCTGGGGATAAAAGATACCAGCTGTCTAATCTATGTCTTGCATTATTTTTTATACACTTTTATCAGGCCACCCCTTACCCTTCATTGCTCAATAGTAAACAACCAGAATTTGCCACCATTCCTTGCAACATTTGCCTTCTAATTTAGGTAGTTTTCTGCTAACCTCTTCTGCACATTCAACGCCTTGACAACCTTCCCATAATGGGGAACCAAAATTGAATGCAATACTACAGAGGGAGCCTAACCAGAGTTTTATAAAGTCACAACATAACTTCCCAACTCAAACGTCCTGACAAATAAAGGCAACACATGTATACACCTTATCGCCCTATCAACTTGTGCTGCCACTTTCAGCAAGCTATAGACTTGGAATCTAAGATCCCTCTGTACATCAATGGTGTTAAGGACCCTGCCATTCACTGTGTACTCTCTCTTTACATTTGATGTTCCAAAGTGCAATACCTTATACTTGCATGGACTAAATTCAAGCAGTCATTCCACAATCTATATCCAACTGTACTCTTTGGCAATCGTCTACACTATCCACAACGTTACCAATCTTTGTGTCATCTGCACACTTACTAATCCACCCATTCACATTTTCATCCAGGTCATGAATATACATTACAAATAACAGATCCTTGTTGAACACCTCCACTGACCTCCCGCTTCTATGACAAGGCGATTCTCAATCAAAATAGCCAAATCACTATGTATCCCAGGCATTTTAATCTTAGAAGGACCTTAATTGAATGCCTAGTAAAAACCATGTAGATAACACACTGCTCTGCCTTTAATTACCACTGTCACCTCCTCTAAAAACTCATCCAGTAAGACATGAAATGACCTGCACAAAACTATGCTGACCGTCTGTAGTTATGTCATACTTTTCAAAATTCTATCTTTAAGAATCCTCCCCAAAAGCCTTCTCCAATAACTTTCACTAACGTGAAAGCTGCAGGTCTATAATTTTCAGGACTGTCTCTATTTCACTATTTGAACAAAGAAACAACATTAGCTATGTTAGATCTGGAGATGATGTTATCTAGGAGATTCTTCTGAGGCCAAGGATGCAGCTCAAATCTTATTACAGCTGTTTTATTAGATGTTGATCATAGTACAGCTCCGATAGGGTCAGCATGTTCCGGAAAGCGAAGCAGTAAAGAACTGTAAGTGGCTGTACCTGGGTGAAACTTAACTGGCTGTAACAAAGAAATGACAGCACACAGTTTCCTTCTATATTTCAAACTGGTTTAGGCCAGTTTAGATAAGAAGCCAGTTTAGCAGCTACTGACTGAATTACACTTCAGCTATGCAGACAAATAATCTACAGAAGTATGGAACCAAATATACTTCAAGTTAATAAAAGTTCACAGACAAAATAGGTGATAACAAGAACATAAGAAAGCATGATGAAAGCTGAAACTACTATTACATATACAATCTGGAACCTAATCTAAGTACTCTCTGGGATTTTGCCTGAGATTAAAAGTGACGAAGATCTTGGTCAAGACCCTAGAATTGTTTTCTAAGAGGCAGAGATAGACAGGTTCTTGATACCAAAGAGGCAAAACGTTTGAAGTTAAGGTTACAATGAGATCAGCCAGAATGCTGTTCTGAAAGTTGTAGAAAGGCGTTGGTTGTATAGCGGTCTATTCCTAAATCCGAGTTCAAGCTCAGGCTCAGGAAAAATTTTGGAACCTTCTCTTTGAAAGATAGGGAATAAGTTTGTGTCAGACTTAATGTCAGGTGGTTTTGATACCTTTATATGACAATAATTTAGACAGTGTTTGAGTAGTCAAATACAAACTGCCAGAAGTGGATGGGATGAAAGGGAACACTGACAAAAGATATTCAGAGTTCAAAGGGAGATGACAAGCACTAGGTCAAAAAGCATGCAAACAAAAGAGTGGCAAGATGCAACAAAACTCTCTCTCGACTTTGAATGAGTTTTGTTTCAATAGATAGGTTTAGGGTGGGTTATCTAATGGGTATAGATGCTTATTTTAGATAGTTAAAGAAAGTGCCAGATAGAAAATATTGATCAAAACCAACTTTGAGCAATATGTGATGTATTTTTTAGGAAAGAAGGATCAAAGGAAAATGAAACAGGTTTGACAGAAGAGGTGATGTGTGCAGAAAGCAAGCGCAGACTTGGGGAAGAAATGATAAAATGAAGAGATTGGGAGTAGAATGTGCGGCTGTAAAAGTAAACAGCTGTGTAGACTGCCATCTGAGACAAGATTCTACATTCAGAATTTCAAACAAAACTGGTCACTGTAAGCAGGAATAGTACAAAGGCAAACTATTGTAGAGAACAGGAATTTACTACTGTCTTTTTAAGTTCCAGAATCAATCTGGAACGCAGTGCCTTTAGAGAATGTAGTACAGTAAAACCTAATTCAGCAACTGACAACATAGACTACTACTCTCTTGGTTTAAGGCAGTAGAGGGGGCAAGGCACTTTGAAAGAAAATCAGGTAATATTCAATTTAAAATAAAGTTCTAGACTCACGAGCAAACTCCTAACAGAATTAACCACCAACACCCTACCCGTAATGAACTTGTTGGGAGACCACCTAGCCAGAATGTTAAGTCATACTACCACTGTCAGACTTTACTTATGCTGTTATAAGGTTCCAAGCCAGGTAGCCCTCTGGCAGTGTAACAGATTACATTTTTAATGTGCTTTTAATCTATGAATGCTACTGATTTACTGAGCACTTCCAGCATTTTTTATTTTAATGTAGATCGTGAGGTAGATGCAGAGACAGGGAAAATAGATAGGACACCAGTAATTTTGAAAGGCATTTTCAAGAAATTAATTTCTGATATGCAAAGACACGCAAAAATGAAAAGTGTTTTTACAAAAGCAATGGCTGATTGAAACTTCAGATGGAGAGGACTCTATGTTGACTGTATTTGGGAAAGTTATTGATTTGTGGTAGAAATGAAGGCAAGAGTGGAATTGCAGTATTCCTACAAGATGCTGGTTTTTGATCAGGAATAAAACGTAATATTAGTATTAAGTGAATCAGTACACATTGCTGTATTTGCTAATGTTTGTCTAACGAGACTGCATGACCATCTTAAAGTTACAAATTTATCAGGTCGCATCAATGTTTCCACCTCTGGTGACCAAACGTGCATGCACAAGAGGTCTTAACTTGGAGATGTCCTTGATTTCCTACAAGGAACACCCGATCACCATAACCACCTTAAAACTTACAATGTACTGTGCTGTGTAATACAGGATATGTTCTATGTATTGCATACAAATCTATTCATAGTAGCTAAAACTTCTTTAATTGTCTCCAAGTTACCTTGATCAATTCAGCAACTCTGCATACATCACGCTCCAGAATATACCTCAAGAGTTTCTACTCAAGCGTAACCATGACAAAAGAAACTCAAAGGCAGGAAATAACAGTAAAAAACATGGCAACTGATCAATGAAGAGTTTAGCACTTCATGGAAAAGGAAAGGATTAGCAGCATGAGTGTGGTGGAAAATTTCTTCATATACTGCAGTTACTGCAAAGGGCTTCAAAATGGCAATAGCATATCTGAAATTAGTTGCATTTGTTTCTTGGAAAGAAAGATTAGAATAAGGAAAAATACACAAGCAGAACTAAGGGGACATAGCTAATTTAAGCTTACATAGGCTTATGATTTTCAAGGCATTTATTCAATAAACTTGATTGAAATGCGATTCAATAAACTTGAACTCTGGGGCTTTGAATGAAGTGCTACAAAATCCTTCATCTGATCAAAGACTAAAAATGGGAATTTTGAGAACCTGTATAGCCAACTCCCAAAGGGCAATTCTCTAGAAAACAATCGATTAAAAAAACAACTTGCACTCAGACATTTTGTATAAGGTTTTATTCAAAACATGGAAAGACTTAATTATTTTGCATTGTGAAAAATGGGCAATTGTCATTTTAAGTGCATTTTCAACAAAAAAAATTGGGATTACACAAATGGTCAAGCAGCATTTGTAGAAAGAGAAACAGTTAACAAATGTGCAAACCCAAAAAATCCTTCCAGTTAAGATCAAAGACCAGGACATTGAGAGGGAAGGGATAGCATTGAACTCAATCTTAAAAAAGCAGACAGGCAAGTGGTTGGGTCATTAGTGAGTGGAAAAAACATTGATTATAACTTACAGTTTCAAACAAATTATTGGAAGAGCTAAGGATTGATGAAAGTTCAATCCTGAACTGGGGGAAGTGGCAGACTTACAGACAAGTTGACATCCAATAAGTGGGAGTCGTTCAAAAGGACGAGAATATGCACATTCCATTGAAGGGCATGGGCAAGTCCCAAGTCCAAGGGACTTGGATGTTAATGGAAACAGAAAACAAGTTCACAGGTGCAGAGATTGTAGTATGTACTAAAAAAAAAAGGTCAAAGAGAAAGCATGCAATATCACAAGAATGCAGGAAAATGCCAGCTTGTCCCTCAAGGTTGCCCTTTCTTTCAACATGACCTTGACTGATCTATAGCAACACTAAAATGCTCGAGGAACTCAGGTTATGCAGCAGCTATGAGAATGGAGGAGGAGCTCGGCCTGAAACGTCGACTCTTTATCCATTCTTGGATAGTGCTGCTTGAACTGCTGAGTTCCTCCAGTATTTTGTGTTGCTTTGGATTTTCAGCATCTACAGAATTTCTTGTGTTTACAATTGGCTGATCTATGCTGATTTCAACTCTTCCCCTGTGCCAGTATCCCTATCCCTTACATCCATTTCATTGACAGTTTCAAAACCCTGTGTAATGGCAACAAAGCCTTAATCACCAAATCTTTTACAGTATAATTTTCCTCAACTACTTGTGGGATATGCCTGCTAACATATTGATTCATGAAATAGACTACCTCTGAACACTCATTTAACATCTGGGGGAGCATATCAAGGAAATGCTTAAGTATTTTATGTACATTAAGGGAAAGATAGGTCAGTGAATGTGGGATTCAATAATGACCAAAGGAGTAATATGGATTCAGAGACTGTAGATGAGGTCTTAAATGAATTCTCATTTGCATTCACCGAGGATATCATAATTGATGAATTCAGGGATCTAGGATGGTGGTGAGAGAGTAATGGTGTAATCCTAGAACAAGGTGGATCATCTCCCAAGGCCTGATGAAACTAGGGCCTTAGCAATTTTTTTTAAATCTTCACTGACCACTGGCAAAGAATCAGAATTGGGTTCAATATATACATATATAAATAAGTGCAAAAAAAACCAAACAAAAACGTGTTCAGGGACCATTCAGAAATCTGATGACAGAAAGAGAAGAAACTGGACCTAAAACGTGTCTCTCTTCCGTCTCCTGCACCTCCTCCCTGATGGTAAAAATGAGAAGGGGGCAAGTTCTGGGGGTGGGGGGGGGGGGAGGGTCCTTTAATGACGGATACTGCCTTCTTGAGGCATTACCTTTTAAAGTGCCAAGTGACTGAAGGTGAACAAACATGCTACAGTTATTCAAGGCCAGCAGGGGGGAAAAAATAAATGATTATGGGTCTAAGCGGTAGGCATAGAAACAGAAAGTGCTGGAAAAGCCAGGCCAGAACAGAGGGATTAATTTCCGATCTGAAACAGTTTGTAAATTCTAACATAGTGCCTTACACTTGAAACTTTACCTGTTTCACTTGTCACAGATGCAGCCTGACTATTTCCTACATTTTCTGGTTTTATTTTAAACTTACAGCTCCTACAGTTTTAAAAAAAATTTCAGTCTATAGTGGGGAAGTTATAGAAGGAAATATTAAGAGACAATTTCTAGGATAATTTTTAGTACCAGGCAAAATCCTGGAAGATTGGCAAGCAGCTAATGTTGTTCCTTTGTGCAAGAAGGGAAATAGGGATCTAAGTTAGAGACGGGTGAGTCTCATGTTGGTGGTAGGGAAGCTATTGAAGATAATTCTTAGGGATAGGATTTATGAGTATTTGGAGAAGCATGGCATTGTGGGCCAAAAGACCTCTTCCTGTGCTGTACTATTCTACGTTCTATGATTAGGAAAGGAAAGGTACGTTACATTCAATTACTGGACGATTTCCCTCCACGCCTCTCTGACGTGGTGGGGAACCATGTACGAGGCAAGTTACTGCAGTGGTTTGCCATTGCCTTCTGCCGGGTGAGTTTCCAAAGTGATCACCAGCTCGTAATCCAGCACAGATGGAAAGCGTGCAGGGGAGCCGGCTGGCTGGATTCGAACTCGGGACCTTTTGTCCCGAAGTCCTGCACTGATGACACTATGCCACCAGTCGGTGTGGTGTATGATTAATCTATGATTAACTATTCTCAAGAAAGGCAGGACTAAATCAAAAATATTTAGCATAGATTAGTGAGAGATCTTATCAAATCAATTTGATTTAACTCTTCGAAAGGGTGACGCAATGTATTGATGAGTGCAGCTGAAATACTTTGTGGACATTGACAAATTCTCCCATGGGAGACTAGTCCATGGCCCATGGGATCAAGGACAAGTTAAGTAATTGGATCAAAAAGTGGTTTTGTAATAAGTAGCAGAGGCTGACACAGGATTGTTGTAGTGATTGATGTTGGAACCCACACTATTGATTAATAGTGTTAATGCAGCAGGCATAATTAATTATACAACAATTCATGCTACTGAGCAGCCTTGGGCAGCAGGATAATACTGAGATAGTGGCAAACTGGACCGAGAAATGGCAGAGATTCCAAGGAGATTAGGATGACAGCACAAGTGATTATGCTATATCTGATACTTGCCTTTATTAATAAGCAGGAACGTTATGGTACAGAATATAAAACTGTTTAGGGCACAATTGGAGTGTTGTGTGCAGTTCCTGTTGTTACTTCGCAATGTTAAGTGGGATGAAACATTTCAGTTTAGAGAGACTGAATAAGATGGGGTTGCATTCCATGGTGGATATAGTTAAGGGGCAAGCCTAATTGAGGTAGTTATGTGGGGTGTAGATAGTAACTAACTTGCCCCCCCGCACAGTAAAGATATCCAAAACCAAAGAGCTTAGTTTTAATGGAAAATCTAGGAGGTTGAGAGAACGAGGAAGAGCTCTTCACCCAAAGGATGGTTGGAATCTGAGGTACTGTAAGTAGGGGACCTGACCTGGTTTGGCTTTCCAGAATGCATTAATTTCATACTTCAGTTAAATTTCACATGCCATTCTTTTGCTTACTTTCCCAGTTGATGCAAATCCTGTTGGAACTTTAGATAATATTCTTTACTGTCTACCACACCACCAAACTTTGGCATCATCCACAAACTTACCATACTCGTCCAAATTGCTAATACAGATGGACAAAGAACAGGAGATGCAGCACTGATCACTGCAGTACACTACTGGTCACAGATCCCAAAGAACTATCTACGAACTCTAACTCCTATCACCAAACCAATGTTGGATTTAGATTGTTAGCTCACCCTGGATCTCAGATGATCCAACCACCCAGATCAGCCTAACATGCATATTATTCTTTCCTTTTGTTCTTTCTTCTACTCCCTGACTTCTCCACATTTCACACCTTGGCCCATATTCAACATCCAAAAGATTTTGCTTTTGCTACTTGTATTAAAATCAGATCCAAAAATAATTTCTCGACTACATGAAAATAATGAATTTACCAATAAGTGACTTTCTAGTTCAATCTTGCAATTTTAAAAATGTTTTAGAAATATTGTATTTAAACAGTCTTAATCCAACCAGAATTATGTTATGCCAAACATAATGCGGGCCAATCTCCTTCAACTTTCATTATGGGTTCTGATATATTACATGCAAAACTATTTTGGTAAAACTTGACTTGTATTAGTCCTCTTTAATTTACTAATACGAAACATAACCCATATTTTATACATGAATAGCCTTTAAGTCTAATGTGAGGAACTGGCAGGAAATACATCCCGAGAGAAAATACTTCATACAGTACTTGTTGATTAGCTTGATACAGAGGGGAGTAAATGAACATGGGTCAGGCCAAAAGTCTTTACTTTATTATTTCAAATTGACTGCTGAAATAAAAATAAGACTACATGGAAGATTTTCAAAGTTCAAAGTAAATTTGTTATCAAAGTATGTATGTCACTATATACAACACTGAGATTCTTTTTCTTGCAGGCATACATAGTAAACCCAAGGAATACAACAGAACCAATGAAAGACTGCACCCAACAGGACGGACAAACAACCTACGTGCAAGACAAACTGCAAATGCAATAGAAAAAGAACAATATATGTGGAGAACACAAGATAGAGTCCTTGAAAATGAATCCATTGGTTGTGGAAACAGTTCAGTGATGGGGTGAGTGAAGTTATCCTCACTGGTTCAAAAGTTTGATGGTTGAACATAGAACAGAATAGTACAGCACAGTACAGGCCCTTCAGCCCACAATGTTGTGCAAACCCTCAAACCCTGCCTCCCATATAACCCCCCACCTTAAATTCCTCCATATACCTGTCTAGTAGTCTCTTAAACTTCACTAGTGTATCTGCCTCCGCCACTGACTCAGGCAGTGCATTCCACACACCAACCACTCTGAGTAAAAAAACCTTCCTCTAATATCCCCTTTGAACTTCCCACCCCTTACCTTAAAGCCATGTCCTCTTGTATTGAGCAGTGATGCCCTGGGGAAGAGGCGCTGACTATCCACTATCTATTCCTCTAATATCTTGTATACCTCTATCATGTCTCCTCTCATCCTCCTCCTCTCCAAAGAGTAAAACCCTAGCTCCCTTAATCTCTGATCATAATGCATACTCTCTAAACCAGGCAGCAGCCTGGTAAATCTCCTCTGTACCCTTTCCAATGCTTCCACATCCTTCCTATAGTGAGGTGGCCAGAGCTGGACACAGTACTCCAAGTGTGGCCTAACCAGAGTTTTATAGAGCTGCATCATTACATCGTGACTCTTAAACTCTATCCCTCGACTTATGAAAGCTAACACCCCATAAGCTTTCTTAACTACCCTAGCTACCCGTGAGGCAACTTTCAAGGATCTGTGGACATGTTCCCCCAGATCTCTCTGCTCCTCCACACTACCAAGTATCCTGCCATTTACTTGGTAATCTGCCTTGGAGTTTGTCCTTCCAAAGTGTACCACCTCACACTTCTCCAGGTTGAACTCCATCTGCCACTTCTCAGCCCACTTCTGCATCCTATCAATGTCTCTCTGCAATCTTCGACAATCCTCTACACTATCTACAACACCACCAACCTTGCCAACCCACCCTCCACCCCCATATCCAGGTCTTTAATAAAAATCACGAGGGGTAATAAGTGCTCTTGAACCTGGTGCTGTGGGCCCCAAGGCTCCTGCACCTTCTATCTGATGGCAGCAGCATGGTTTGGGTGGTGGGCGTCCTTGACAATGGATGCTGCCTTCTTGCAACAGTGCTCCATGATGTGATGTGCTCAATGATAGGGAGGGCTTCACCCGTGATGAACCAGCTGTATTCATTTTTGTATGATTTTCTGTTCAGGGGCATTGGTGGTTTCTTATCAGGCTGTGATGCAACCAGTCAAAATACTGTCCACCGCACATCTATAGAAATTTGTCAAAGTTTTAGATGTCATGCTGAATCTTCAAAACTTCTACGGAAATAGAGGTACTACCATGCTTTCTTCATAATTACATTTGCGTGCTGGGCCCAAGACAGGCCTTCTGAAATGGTAACACCAAGGTATTTAAAATTGCTGACCCACTCTACCTCTGATCACTCAATGAGGACTGGCTCCTGGACACTTTGTTTCCTCCTCCTGAAATCAATAATCAGCTCCTTGGCCTTGCAAGCATTGAGTGAGAGGTGGTTATTGTAAAACTACTCAAGACAGATTTTCAATCTCCCTCCTATAACCTGATTCGAAAACCACCTTTGATTCAGCCAGCAACAGTGGTGTCGTCAGCAAACTTAGATATGGCATTAGAATTGTGCTTAGCCTCACAGTCATATATATAAAGTGAGTAGAGTAGGGGCTAAGCACACAGCCTTGATGGAGATTTTAGTAGGGGATGTTGTTGCCAATCCAAACTGACTGGGGTCTGCAAGTGAGGAAACGGAGGATCAATTTGCACAAGAAAGTTGAGGGGATGAAAGTGTTGAATGCTGAGCCGTAGTCAACAGAGCACTCTGATGTATGCATCTTTGCTGTCCAGATGTTCCGGGGTGATGTGAAGATTCAAAGGAATGGCACCCTCTGTGGACCTGTTGTGCCGGTAGGCAAATTGGAACAGGTGCAAGTCGCTCCTCAAGCCAGAGATGATAAATTTCATCACCAACCTTTCAAAGCACTTCATCACAGTGGGTGTACAGTTGCAAGAAAAAGTTTGGGAAACCTTTGGAATTAACTTCCTGCATTAATTACCCAACATACGGTCTGATCTTCATCTAAGTCACAATAATATACAAACACAATCTGCCTAAACTAATTAACACAAAGAATTGTAAAAAGTATGTGAACCTCTGGGTTATCTGCAGATGCTGGAAAACTAAGTAATACACACACAAAATGCTGGAAAAACTCAGCAGGCCAGGCAGCATCTAGGAAAAGAGTACAGCTGACGTTGCAGGCCGAAACCCTTCTGCAGGACTGAAGAAAAAAAGCTAAGTCGAGTTAAAAGGTGGGGGGAGGGGGAGAGAGAAACACAAGGTGATGGGTGAAAGAGACAGAAGGCCATGGAAGAAAGGGGGGAGAAGCACCAGAGTGAGGTGATGGGCAGGTAAAGAGATGAGGTGAGAGGGGGAAAAAGGGGGATGGGAAATGGTGAGGGGGCGGGGGGGTGTGGGGAAACATCACTGGATGTTAGAGAAATCAATGTTCATGCTGTCAGGTTGGAGGCTATCCAAGGTGTTGTTCCTCCAGCCTAAGTGTGGCCTCATCACGACAGTGGAGGATGTCATGGATGAACATATCGGAATGGGAATGGGAAGTGGAATTAAAATGGGTGACTACCAGGAGATCCCGCTTTTTCTGGGAGACGGAGTGTAGGTGCTCGGCAAAGTATCTCCCAATCTACATTGGGTCTCATCGATATACAGGAGGCCACACCTGGAGCACCAGATACAGCACATGACCCCAACAGGCTCACAGGTGAAGTGTCGCTTCACTTGGAAGGACTGTTTGGGGCCCTGAGTGGTAGTGAGGGAGGTGTAGGGGTAGGTATAGCACCTGTTCCACTTGCAAAGATAAGTGCCAAGAGGGAGATCAGTGGGGAGGGATGAATGGACAAGGAAGTCGTGTAGGAAGTGATCCCTGCGGAAAGCAGAAAAGTAGTGTGGGGGAGGGATGAGGGAAATAATGTGCTTGGTGGTGGGATCCTGTTGGAGGTAGCAGAAGTTTTTGAGAATTATGTGCTGTACACAAGGCTAGTAGGGTGGTCGGTGAGGACAAGAGGAACCCTATCCCTGGTAGGGTGGCGGGAGGATGGGGTAAGAGCAGACATGCTTGAAGTGGAAGAGATGCAGTTGAGGGCAGCGTTGATGGTGGAAGAAGGGAAGCCCCTTTCTTTGAAAGAGGAGGATATTTCCTTCGTTCTAGAATGAAACGTCTAATCCTGAGAGCAGGTGCGGTGGAGATGGAAGAATTAAGAGATGGGGGTGGTGTTTTACAAGTAACAGGGTGAGACGAGGCACAGTCCAGATAGCAGTGAGAGTCTGTGGGTTTATAATAGACATCTCCAGAGATAAAGGGGAGGGAGGTGTCGGAAATAGACCAGGTAAATTTGTGGGCAACTTCCACCTCGTGTTTCTCTCTCCTGTTCCCCCACCTTTTAATCCACTCCTTAGCATTTTTCTCCACTCCTGCCTAAGGGTTTCAGTCCGAAACATCGACTACTCTTTTCCTAGATGCTGCCTGGCCTGCTGAGTTCCTCCAGCATTTTGAGCGTGTAATTCAGTACTGTTGCTACTCTCCCCAAGGGTTGACGTATTGCAAAGATCACATTAGAAGCACAATGTGCAATGCTAGAGGAGGTGAAAAGGAACCCAAAGGTAACAGCAAAAGACCTGCAGAAATGTCTAGATCTTGCTAAAGTCTCTGTTCATGGAAGGACACCACTGTTCTCCAAAAAAAAAAAAAAATTGCTGCACATCCAAGTTTGTAAAATACGCCCTGAGTGTCCCACAAGGCTTATGGGACAATTTTCTGTGGACAGAAGAGACAAAACTTGAACTTTTTTTGGCAGAAATAGGACACTGCACACCAAAACCTCATCCCAACTGTTAAGCATGGTGAAGGAGCATCATGGTTTGGGGCTGCTTTGCTGACTCAGGGCATGGATAGCTTGCAATTGTTGAGGGAACAATTAATTCATAATCGTATCAAGACACTTCATAGGAGAACGTCAGGGTAGTGGGCCATCACCTGAAGCTTAATAGAAGTTGTATGATGCAACAAGACAATGATCTGAAACAAAAGTACATCAACAACAGAATGACTTAAAAAGAAACTGTTTTGGAATGGCCAAGTCACAATCCAGACCTTAACCCAACTGGGATGCTGTTGCATGATCAGAAGAGGGTTGCTCATGCAAGGTATCCCAGAAATGTTGATGAACTGAAACAGTTTTGTATGGAGTCTTCCTTTAAAGTTTCTCTTCGCTATTGTGCGAGTTTGAACAGTAGCTACAGTAAACATTTGGTGGAGGTTATTGCTGCTAAAGGAGGTTCTACCAGTTATGAAGTACAAGGGTTCACATACTTTTTTGAAGCTCTTCTGTGATTGTTTAAATGGTGCACTCAGTATTGACGAGAAGTAGAATTGTTTGTGTTATTAGATTAGGCAGATTGTGTTTGTCTATTATTGTGACTTAAGTGAAGATCACACCACATTTTATGAGTAATTAATGCAGAAAAACAGGTAAATGCAGGCTTCAAACTTTCTTGCAAATGTAAGTGCTACTGGGCAGTAGTCATTAAGGCAGATTACCACATACCGGCAAAGGGAGGGCAACAAATAAAACTCATCACACCCTAAGCTACTTCCTCCTGTTGGGCATCCATAAAAGGGACAGGTAACTCTGGTCAATTCAGCACAAAGGACAGCACTAAATGCTTGAGAAAACTGAATGGATTATTGGTCCTACTTAATTACACCAATTTTCACTTTGGGTGTTCAAGTGCTCTACAGAAAATGTGCTTATTTGTGATACTAAATAGCAACTATGCAGTCAAGTGGTCTGAGTAGGTGCAGAGATGCAAATTATGGCCTAATATATGTCCTCCAACAGTTTAAAGCAATCACCAATTTAATGGGATTAATGAGGGTGGGGTTGGTGGATATTAAATGAGGTACCAGTGGAAGCTGCAGATAAAGGTACAATTACAAATGTTTTGAAGACATTTGGACAGGTGCATGAATAGGGAAAGTTTTGGCGGCTAAACAAAGGAAACTGGGACAAGCTCAGGTAGGCACCCTGATCAGCATGGGCAAGTTGGGCCATAGGAACTATTTCAATGCTGTATAAATCTTGTCTAGTGTTAAACAATTGTCCATAACTGCAACTTGCAAATGGGAATCCACAAATTGTCACACCTTGCTAAGTAAGACAGCAGCAGGATGAACATGAGGAGTCCACTGGACTGTAAAAGTTGCAGTCTCAAGCAAAACTATGACTGGAAACAGGCTAATCAACACAATTATTGACATATATGTATACATCATGATAAATAGTGCATGAATCAGCATCAAATATCTGACATTTTGCAGCAAGTGAGCTTTCACATTTTGAACAGTTGACATTGAAAACCTGAAATGAAAGCAAAATGCTGTGAGTGCTCAGATCAAACACCATCTTTTGAAAGAGAAAATTATTGTCTCAGATTTAATACACAAACTGCTGAGGACCTCAGCAGCTCGAACATCATCATTGGGAGGAAAGAAAATGCTGGTGTTTCAGGTCAAGGCTCTACTTCAGGGCAAAGTGGAGCCAGAATGATGAGGAGAAGGGGAAGGCTGAGATGGGGTGACAGATAGACTGAGGAAAGAATATGGACAGGAGTAGAGTTGAGAGACAGAGGCATATGGAAGGAAAGCAGATGGTGAAGGTAGAGACAAGAGGCTGAGGATGATGAGCAGTAACACAAAAGGTACAAGTGCTGGAATCTGATGGGCAAATGGATATGGCAATTTACTGTATGAGTGTTGTGAGGATGCATATATTGACTATTCTCACAGAATGAAGTGTTATTCTTGTAGTTGCATTGGGCCTCCACCTAGCAGTGATGAAGGCTGTGGATGGACAGGTCAGTGGAAGAAGGGGAGTTGAAATGCTTTCAACTGGGAACTCAGGACACCATTATAGACAGAACACAGGTGCTATGCAAACCAGTTACATCACTAATTCAGAGACTGTATCACAAACATGGAATGAAGTTTGTAGATACACTGATTCTTTACCTCATTTAGAAGGGCTCTTTAGGTTCTTGGATGGCGGTGGGGAAGTGGTACAGGTGATGTCTTCCGAACTGTTGAGCATTTCCAGCATTTTGCTTTTATAATTTCAATTACTTTAAGTAACAAAGAAAAAAAAAACCGACATGTATTGGTGTCCTGAGTTCCCAGTTGAAAGCATTTCAACTCCCCTTCTTCCACTGATCTGTCCATCCACAGCCTTCATCACTGCTAGGTGGAGGCCCAATGCAACTACAAGAATAACACTTCATTCTGTGAGAATAGTTAATATATGCATCCTCACAACACTCATACAGTAAAATTGCCATATCCATTTGTCCATCAGATTCCAGCACTTGTACCTTTTGTGCTACTGCTCATCATCCTCAGCCTCGTCTCTACCTTCACCATCTGTTTTCCTTCCATATGCCTCTGTCTCTCAACTCTACTCCTGTCCATATTCTTTCCTCACTCTATCTGTCACCCTGTCTCAGCATTCCCCCTCTCCTCATCATTGGGAAGCCTAAAGCACAAACCAAATTTACACTATGATTGTCCATATCAAATGAGTGCAATTATAAATATAGCCACAGCATATAATTCAGGTAAGCACAACTCAATGTCAGGAATTTTTATCCAATACAAACAAAAAATCATTGAGATCTGTGTGGTTAGAAACTGCTTAACCATTTATTGGTCTTGCTTTCACAAAGATAATAAAAACTACAGAACTGAAGAAACAATCATTGCAGGGGCAAAAGCGACAGAAAAGATCATTAAAGGCAGCTAGCTCATTTTCCAGCCAAAAACAAAGAGTGGTGTATAGAATTAAAACCAATAAAACTACAGATGCTGGGAATCTAAAAAAAATAGAAAATGCTGGAGATACATACTCAGCAGAGAAGGCTGATTGGGAAGGTGGCAGGTGTGAAGAAAAAACAGTTGAAGATCCTTTGGTAGAATTTGGAAGGAAGTAAAAAGCTTGTTAAGGTGAAGATTTATGAGGTGTGGTGGGGAGGGATGTTTCTTATTGAGTACAATTGAAGATAAGCAGTGAGATTATCCAGTCAATGGGAGAAATTAGGGAGCAAAAGGATATTCAAAAGAACACGCGAGTTGTGAAATGTAGAGAAGACATACCAAAAGATTTTTCCATAATCATTTTTTCTGTACAGCAAATAGTTTAGAGTTGAGCTTCAGGAATTGCAGGATCAATAGTTATGATATCTTCTTCCAAAACACTATCTGGATGCAATCCTTTGCCTTTTTCTACCCATCTATTTTCCTTCTGTGTCTATCCAATTCCTTTTTGAAAGAGCTTATTTTCTACCATCTTTTGCACTATTCCACAACTTTCTCCCCACCTAGTATATTTTGCCCTTAAATTGCATAATCTAGTTACACAATCTAATACTCAGATATGTACACATACACATCTTTTAGCTCAATTCTAAAGATGTGCAGGAGCAATCACTTCACATGTTGCTCAGCCAGTCAGTTCCCTTCAAAACTTTTACTCCTCACTCATTTACCATATCCCCACGAAATAGCCTTTTTTATTGCCTCAGTTTACCACTGCATAGTGGTATTTGTTAATCTGTGAACAACTTAATACAGGACAATACAAAAGCAACAAAATTCATCAGGAATGCTCGAGAGTTTCCAACTTGGCATGCAACTTAATCCATGATTAGGACATCAGAACAACTTTAAAAGTTAAGTTGAGCTCCCACAGCACAGTATTTATGCAGAAATTCCCATCTCTAAAGAAGCAACACCATTTGTGTATAGCACAACATGGATTCAGAGCAGATCTGTCAGCTCAAAACTGGCACCATAGACAACAGAATCATAGATAAGTACAGCATAGAAACAGACCATTGAGCCCTCCAAGTCTGTGCTGACAATCAACCACACTTTTGCACTAAATTGTGTTAATTGTCCCCTTTTCTTATCAGGTCCTACCCATCTTCTACACAATTTAATGCAACTGACCGTACCAATCAGCAAGTCATAACGATAAGGGAGGAAACCGAGAGGAAGATGCAAACCACACAGACAGCACCAGAGGTCAGGTTTGAACCCGGGTATCTGACACCAAGGAAATAGTTTTCCCAGTTGTGCCAGCCATGATGAGGAACAGAAGAAATAAATTCTGTAACCTATGTGCTCAAAACTTGGCATTTCTCTTAAAATGAAACAGGGAACCAATTCTGATTCCAAAAGGCATGCACAAGTACTCTGAGCAGCAAAATGCACACTTGAAGATTAGATGACAAGATGCAAAACAAATACTTACATGCTAAACAGAAATAGACAAAGAAATATAACCCAATGGATCAGATCTGAGCTCTCCACCTCTATCATATAATATGGAAAGGTCAAAGACCTTTCTTCAACAATCAGAGGCCAACGTGAATACCAAAGACAAAACTGAAACATTTGCAACCAACAAAGCCAGGATCTGGTGCAGGGGCTCAGATTTATGGATCACTGGGATCTCTGCTGGGACCAATACAAAAGGGACGGATTACACCTGATCCCGAGGAGGTCCAATATCCTTAAGGGCAGGTTGGCCAGAGTTGTTCGGAAGGGTTTAAACTAACTTGGCAGAGGGATGGAAACCAGAGCAATAGTGTTGAGGATGAGGTAGTTGGTTTACAAACAGAGGCAACGTGTAATGAGACTTGTAGAAAGGAGGGGGTGATAATATGGCGAAATTGCAGTCAACAGGGTGAGTTGCAATGAAAAAGGCGGACAAAATTGAAAAGGGTGAACAAAGGACTGAGGTGTTATACTTGAATGCACACAGTATACAGATTAAGGTAGACAAACTAGAAGCACATTTACAGATTGGCATGCATTTTGTTGTAGGCATCACTGAAAGAGGATCAAAGCTGGGAGCTTAAACATTGATACATACACATTGTACCGAAAGTTCACACAGGAAGGCAGAGGGGTTAGTGTTGGCTCTGTTGGTAAGAAAATGAAATCAAACCATTAGAAAGAGATGACATAGGGTGGGAAGGCATTGAATCATTGTGGATAGAGCCAAGGAACTGAAGGGTAAAAATACCCTGATGGAAGTTGTATACAGACTCCCAAACAGTAGTAAGGGTGTGGTCTACAAATTACAACGGGATGCATGCCAAAAGGGCAGTGTTGCAATAGTCATGGGAAATTTCAATATGCAGGTAGATTGGGAAAATCAGGTTGGTGCTGGATCGCAAGAGGGGGACTTCGAGAATGCCTATGAGATGCCTTTTTAGGGCAGCTCATGGTTGATCCCACTAGGGGACCTGCTATTCTGGATTGGGCGTTGTGCAATGAACCAGAATTGATTAGAGGGTTTAAGATAAAAGAATCATTAGGGGAAGTGATCATATGATCAAATTTACCCTGAAATTTGAGAAGGAAAAAGAATTTCAGAATGTATATTGTATACATTTCTTTAACATTAAATGTATCTATTGACCTATTGAGAAGCTAAAGTCAAGTCAAGTCAAATTTATTTATAAAGCACATATAAAAAAAACAACTCATGTTGACCAAAGTGCTTTACAAACTATAACAGGTAGCTAAAATCACAAATACAAGAAACACAGATATAAACAACAAGGCACACAGCTTATAGACACAAAATAAACACATGAGCCTAGGCACAAGCCAAAAATCAGCCACATCAGGAAGATTCAAACTCTAGTGAATAATGGTAAGTTTTGAGCCTGGACTTAAGAGTCAGTGGAGGGGGCAGATCTGATAGGGAGGGGAATACTGTTCCACAGTCTAGGGGCTACAACAGCAAAGGTGTGATCACCCTTGAACTTAAATTTAGATCGCAGCCCCAAGTCAGTCGACCTGACGGACCTGGAAGTAGAATAAGGGGTTAGAAGGTCTGCGATGTAGGAGGGGGCCAGCCCACTTAGGGCTTTATAAACAAAGAGGAGAACCTTAAAATCAATTCTAAACTGTACTGGTAGCCAGTGGGGAGAGGCCAGGATAGAAGTAATATGGTCCCTCTTCCGGGCACCTATCAGGAGCCTGGCTGCGGCGTTCTGGACCAGTTGCAGGTGGAACAGCGACAACTGACTAATCCCAGTATACAGGGAGTTGGAGTAGTCCAAGCGAGACAATATAAGGGCGTGGATGACTTTCTTGAGATCTTTGAAAGGGAGAAACAACTTGATTTTGGCAACAGTACGAAGCTGGAAAAAAACTGGCTTTTACCACTGCATTAACTTGCTTGCCAAACTTAAAGGCGGAATCAAATATCACACCAAGGTTTTTGACATGGGGTTTGACAAGGGTGGACAGATTACCAAGACTGTTGGTAATCACTTTGATGGAGTCAGGGAGGCCAAATAGGACAACTTCAGACTTGCCTTCATTGAGCTGTACGAAGTTCTGTGCCATCCAACACTTTATGCCCTCAAAGCAGTTCATGAGGCTGACTAGATTTGACTGCTCGTTTGGTTTCAAGGGGAGATAAAGCTGTGTGTCATCAGCATAACAATGGAAGGAAATGTCGTATTTTTGAAGTCAGATGTATCAGCATTATAGCGGAATAAAGGGAATTACAGAGGCATGAGAGAATTGGCCAAAAGTGATTTGGAAAAGAACACCGGTAGAGATGACGGCTGAGCAGCAATGGCTGGAATTTCTGGAAGCAATTTAGCAGACACAGGATAGATACACCCCTAAGAGAAAGTAGTATTCTAAAGGCAAGATGACATAACTGTGGCTAACGAGAAGTTAAAGCCAACATAAAAACCAAAGAGGGCAAAATTTAATGGGAAGTTAGAGGATTGGGAAGCTTTTAAAAACCACAGAATGCAACTAAAAAAATTCATTAAGCGAAAGATGGAATATGAAAGCAAGCTAGGCAATAATATTAAAGAGGATACCAAAAGCTTCTTCAGACACTAAGTGTAAAAGAGAGGCGAATGGTTATTGAACCACTGGAAAACGATGCTGGGGAGGTAGTAATGGGGACAAGGAATAGCAGACAAATTGAATAAGTATTTTGCATCAGTCTTCACGGTGGAAGACACCAGCAGTATGCTGGAAGTTCCAGAAGTCAGGGGTTATGAAGTGTGTTAAGTTCCCTTTATTCGGGAGAAGGTTCTTTGGAAATTGAAAAGTCTGAAGGTAGATAAGTAACCTGGACCAGATGGTGTAGCCCACAGGGTTCTGGAAGAGATGGCTCAAGGGATCTTTCAAGAAGCACAAGATTCTGTAATGGTTCCAGAAGACTGAAAAATTGCAAAGGTCACTCCACTCTTCAAGAACGGAGAGAGGCAGAGGAAAGGAAATTATAGGCTAGACCTTGATGGTTGAGAAGACGTGATTGCTAGGGAAGTGGTTTTAGGGTAACAGAGGACATGTAGTCAGCATGCTTTCCTCAAGGGAAAATCTTGCCTCATAAATCTGTTGGAATTCTTTGAAGAAATAACAAGCAGGATAGACAAAGGAGAATCAGCTGACGTTGTGTACTTGCATTTTCAGAAGGCCTTTGACAAGGTGCCACACATGGGGCTGCTCAACAAGTTATGAGCCCATGATATTACCGGAAAGATTCTAGCATGGATAAAGCAGTGGCTGATTGGCAGGAGGCAAAAGAGTGGGAATAAAGGAAGCCTTTCCTAACTGGCTGCCAGTGAGTAGTGGTGTTTCACAAGGGTTTGTGCTGGGACCGATTCTTTTTATGTTATATGTCAGTGATCTGGATGACAGACTTGGTGGCTTTGTTGCAAAGTTTGCAGACAATATGAAGATAGGTGGATAGGCAAGTAGCTTTGAGGAAGTAGAGGCTACAGAAGCACTTAGACAGATTAGGAGAATGGGTAAAGAAATGAAAGGGCTGACTATTTTCTGAATAGAGAGAAAATACAAAAAAGAGGCACAAAGGGACTTGGAGTCCTTGTGCAGGACTTCATAAAGGTTAATTTGCAGGTTGAATCTGTGGTGAGGAAGGTAAATGTGATATTAGCATTCATTTCAAGAGGACTAGAACATAAAACCAAGTATGTAATGTTGACAATTTATAAAGTACTGCTGAAGCCATATTGTGAGCAAGTTTTGGTCCTTTATCATAGAAAGGATGTGCTGAAACTGGAGAGGGCTCTGGGCCTGTATTAAGTAGAATTTAGAAGAATGAGGGATGACCTAATTGAAACCTATTGAATGGTAAAAGGCCTTGGTAGAGTGGACATGGAAAGGACGCTCCCTAAGGTGGGAGAGTCTAAAATCAGAGTGCACAGCCTCAAAATTGAGGTGCCCTTTTAGAATGGAGACAGGGAGGAATTTCTTTACCAGAGAGTGGTGAATCTGTGGAATTTATTGCCATAGGCAGCTATGGAGGCCTAGACTATGTATATTTAAGGCAGACGTTGATAGATTCTTGACTGGTCAAGCCATGAAGGAATACAGGGACAAGGCAGGAGATTGGGGCTGACAAGAAAATTGGATCAAGACCTCCAATATAAATGATAATTTAGATTCACTGAGTTAATAAGAAACATATGGAAGCAATGAATATAGTTAACAAGGCCTCACAATATCCTTACTTTACAGTTGGAGACTTGCTTTCCAAAACTAGCATGTCAATCCCCTAACTGCTCTCCTGTTCAGCCATAACACTGGTCAGCCAACAATGTGAATTGACTACGTTTGTCTCATCTGCCAAGCACAACAAATACATTCTACCTAATTAACTACCTTCAATGACCAGCAAACTTTTAGGAGATAGAGTAAATAATGCTATCGACATGCAATTATTCACCAGTAACTTTTTCATTGATACTCAGCTTGGGTTTTTTTTTTTATTACAGTTCCACTCACCTCCAGGGACTTCGTCTAAAGATGAGACAAGATTGCTCGTGGTCAAGTGCAAAATCCAAGAGTCCTATGATCCAAGCTCATTAATGAAGAAGTTGTAGATGGTTGTGTCCATGTTATAACCGAGAAAACTCTTGACCACTTTATTTTCTGTGATACATGAAATGGTCAAGTGCAAAATCCAAGAGTCCTATGATCCAAGCCAGTGGGAATCAGGGGCATATTCTATATTGGCTGAAGTCATGTATCACAGAAAATAAAGTGGTCAAGAGTTTTCTCAGTTATAACATGGACACAACCATCTACAACTTCTTCATTAATGACCTTTGAGAACTTCATAAACAGCGCTGCTGCTGATGACAAGACAACATCTAATTCCATTAACAAATGCTCAAAAGAGAATATTAGTGCAAAAGAGGAATAGCAAAGAGTGTTCACGGACCATTCAGAAATCTGATGGTGGAAAGGAAGAAGCGGTTCCTAAAATATTGTGTGGTTCTTCAAGTTGCTGTACTTCTTCCCTGTAAAAGGAGGGGGGCCCTTGATGTGTGCCACCTTCTTAAGGCTCCACCTCTTCAGGATATCCTCGATGGAAAGGACCGTGGCCTTGGATGTGGCTAGTCTATAATCTCCTGCAGACCCTCTTGATCCTGCACACTGGAACCTCCATACCAAGTACTGATGTAACCAGTCAGGATTCTCTCCACTGTACATCTACATAAAATTGCAATTGTCTTTGGTAACATAGGAAGTCCCCTCAAACTTCTAATGAAAGAGACATCAGTGTGCCTTCTTAATAATATTAATGTTAGATTAATGTTAAAGAAAGATTTCTGAGATGCTGACACCCAGAAACTTGAAGCTGCTGACCTTTTCTAAAAGCACTGACCCCTCAGTGAGGACTAGTATGAGTTCACAATCAGTTCCTTAGTCTTGCTCATATTGAGTGCAAAATTATTAATTGTGGCACCGCTCAACCAGCTAATCTCATTCCTGTACACCACCTTGTTGCCATGAGATTCTGCCAACAGTGGTGTCATCTGTAAATTTATGGATGGCACCTGAGCTGTGCCTAGTGATACAGTCATAAGTGTAAGCATACATAGTTGAGGTGCGGTAACGTTTGGTGTCACTGATCTGCGTTGACTGTGATCTCTTGGTTCCTGAAGATCCAGTTGCAGGGGAGGTAGAGGGGCCAGGATTTGAAGCTTGTGATTAGTACTGGGGGTGGGAGGAGAATGACTGTGTTAGATGCTGCGCATTAAATTGATAAACAACAGCCTGACAAATGTTTTGCTGTTGTCTAGGTGCTCCAAAGCAGAGTGGAGAGGCAGTGAGATTGTGCTTGTTGTCAGCCTGTTGTGACGGGGTGGGGGGTGGGGAGGGGGGGAGAGAACGACGACGACAGTTACAGTAGGTCCAGGTTCTTGCTCAGGCAACAGTTAATTCCAGCCATGACCAACCTCTCAAAGCACTTCATCATAGATGTGAATGTTACTGGGTAATAGTTGAGACAGCTCACCCCACTCTTTTTGGACACCAATATGACTGATGCTCCTTTGAAGCAGGCGGGAAACATCTGACTACAGCAGTGATGTCCTTAAACACACTGGCCATTTTCAGTACACTACCAGGCACACAACTGAGACCTGGTGCCTTGCAAGGATTCACCGCTTTGAAAGATATTCTAACAATAGCCTCCAAGACAGAGCACAGGATTGCCAGATGCTGTGAGGATTTGAACAGGTGTAACGTGATTCTCCCTTTCAAAATGAGCACAAAAGGCATTGAGCTCATCAAGGACTGCAGCATCACAGCCAGCTAAGTTGTTAGATTTTGCCTTACAGAAAGTAACAGCATCCAATCCTGCCATAGCTGCTGTGACCCAGAGTTGACTGGTACCTCTTAGTGCATCTACCAAAAATATACCCTGTCTACGGCATGCATTTTAAAAAAAAGTCCCCTCCATAGATGCTGCCAGACTTGCTAAGTTCCTCCAGCATTTTGTATGCGTGGAACAAACAATAGTGATTTGACTAGCCTGCATCTACAACTAAAAATAAATCTATGATTCTTAATTGGACAAGGGCAGCAAGTGCAAGGAAACACCACCAACTAATACCTGCCCTCCAAGTAATACAGCATTTGAGCTTGAAGGGGGAAAAAAAAAAGCTGCTGGAGGAACTCAAGAGGGTAGGCAGCATTTGTGCAGGCAAAGAGGAACTCCAACTGGACAGATTAGAGGGATCAGTATAAAGAGATGGGCGGGTGGTGAGGCAGGAAATAGTAATCAATAATAAGATGTGTGAAAGCAGCCACTTGGAGGAAGGGAGAGATGGAAGTAGTAACAACTGAAGCAATGGGATGATGAGCAGAAACAAGGGGTTACCAATTATGAAATCTTAAGTGACGAGTAGAACCACAAAAAGGAAGCTGGACAGAAGGGAAAAGTGGAAGAAGGGGATAGGGGACTGAGTGATTTGAGTGTGTGGGAATCAGGTTTTTGGTTGGGTGAGTGGGCAGGAGAAAGAGGGATTGGAAAGAAGGGAGTGTGTAAGAACACAAGGTGTTGTGGTTTACTTGAAATTGTAAAACTTATTGTTCATGTCATTGGGTTATATATTACTTAAGTGGAATGAAGTCATGTTCTTCTAGTTTACATTTGGCATCATTATGGCATTAGCATCCTCAACTGCCAAGCAGGTTCAAGTTCTAATGGAGAGGAGAGTTAAAACAGCTTGAAACCAGGAAGTCAAGATAGATATTGCAGACAAAAAAATAAAAGTGCTTAGCAAAGCAGTAGCCTGCTCTCCACTTTGGTCTCACTGTTGGAGACAAGAGCACTGAATGCCAACGACAGTTTGGAGGTGGTGTATACGAATTGCTGCTGCACCTCAAAGGTTGTTTGGGTCCCAAGAAGGTGGGGAGTGAGAGAGCGCGAGAGGGATGTTGTAGGAAAATGTATATCTTGTGGTTGCGGGAAAAGTGCCAAGGGACAGGGAGGGATGTGAGGGGATAGATAAACCAGGGAGTCACAGAAAGAGAGAGGTCCCTGAGGAAATCAGAAAGGTGTGATGTTTGGTATGATTCTGCTGCAAGAGCAATCCCACCACCAAAAGCTGCAGTTCTTTGTAAACCTCAATGTTCCTTTCTTATCAAATTCCATAATCTGCTATCCTTTATCTCTACATATCCTCCACCTGAATTTGGAAATGTACTGCTCTTCTTTCAATGCACTTTGGTTTTCAACTTCAGTATCAGGGTTCAATAGATGGTAATTACCATGATGTATAATAAAGGCTGGAATTGCTCGATACCAACATCTAATAATGGTTTTAAAAATACAAAACAAAGTTAGCTTTTCCAACTTAAATCTGTACCAAGCAGAGGAAAATACTAGGCATTATTTCAATTGTTATAAGTCTTAATCAATGATACTTTGCAACAAAGCAACAGAAATTTAAAACATTTCTATTCAAGGGAAGATACACCATATTCCAGAATAGACAAGAGGTCAACCACTGAGGCCACTATGAACTTTTAACAAAAACAGACACCAAACTTGAGACACAAATATAATCCATGCACAATAACAAGCCAGCTGTGGTCAGATGATGTATGGGATGTCAATATCTATTATTCAGTAACAGTTCATCATGAGTATATCTTTCACAGTAGTGAATACAAATTTCATGATCATTGATTTTTTTTTTGAAAAAACCATCCACACCAAATGCTACTTAGTAGTTTGCAATGGTTTCCACACTAAATGTCAATGCAAATTCAGAATTCTAAAGTTACACCAGAATCACACACTGTCTTTGTACAAATAGTTTACTGGTTTGGTATCATTGACTTGACTTCCACCTTTCACAAGTAATAACCACAAGACAAAATGGGACGCAAGGTTAGCACAGTGTTTTACAGTACTGGCGACCAGGTTTCAGATCCTGCCACTACATACAATAAGTTTGGATGTTCTCCCCGTGACCATGTGGGTTTCCCCTGGATGCACTGATCTCCTCCCACAGAAACAAGAGTACCAGTTAGTTGATTAACTGTCCCATGATTAAGTTTTGATTTAAAAAAAAGGTGGGGGGGGCAGGAGATTGCTGGGCAGTGTGGCTCAAAAGGCTGGAAAGGCCTATTCCACACTATCTCAATAAATAAACAAAAATAAGATAATTTAGGGCTCAATCATGCTACCTGCCAACATCAGGAATGAAAGTTTACACAAAGCTAAATGCTCAATTATATTTAATATCATTATACTCAATCGTAAATACTGGTGACTTAATTGACTCAACAAATCTTAATAAACACTAGTGGTCTTCTGAAACAAAAAACTAATTCACTAGTCAGATCCTTATTTACCTCAATATTGATACACCAGTAGTATAACCACATTATGGAAGTAATAACTTTGTAGAAGATTGATGGCTAAGATACCCAAAAAGACATTTTTATCAGAATCAAGTTTATTATCACCGGCATGTGTCGTGAAATTTGTTAACTTAGCAGCAGCAGTTCAATGCAATACATAATATAGAAGTAGCAATAAAACAAAATAAAGTAAATCAATTACAGTATATGTATATTGAATAGATCAAAAATCATGCAAAAAACAAATATATTAAAAAATGTGAGGTACTGTCCAAGGGTTCAATGTCCATTTAAGAATTGGATGGCAGAGAGAAAAAAGCTGCTCCTGAATCGCTGAGTGTGTGCCTTCAGGCTTCTGTACCTCCTACTTGATGGTAACAGTGAGAAAAGGGCATGCCCTGGGTGCTGGAGGTCCTTAATAATGGACGCTGCCTTTCTGAGACACCACTCCTGGAAGATGTCCTGGGTTCTTTGTAGACTGGTACCCAAGATGGAGCTGACTAAATTTACAACCCTCTGCAGCTTCTTTCAGTCCTACGCAGTAGCAACCCCCCACACCCCATACCAGACAGTGATGCAGCCTGTCAGAATGCTCTCCACAGTACAACTATAGAAGTTTTTGAGTATATTTGTTGACATACCAAATCTCAAACTTTGAATGAAGTATAGTTGCTGTCTTGCCTTCTTTATAACTGCATCGATATGTTGGGACCAGGTTAGGTCCTCAGATCTTGACACCCAGGAACTTGAAACTGCTCACTCTCTCCACTTGCGATCCCTCTGAGGATTGGTACATGTTCCTTCATCTTTTCCTTCCTGAAATCCACTATCAGCTCTTTCATTTTACTGACGTTGAGTGCAAGGTTATTGCTGCGACACCACTCCACTAGTTGGCATAACTCGCTCCCGTACGCCCTCTCGTCACCACCCAAGATTCTACCAACAATGGTTATATCATTAGCAAATTTATGGATGGTATTTGACCTATGCCTCACCACATAGTCATGGGTATACAGAGAGGATAGCAGTGGGCTAAGCACACATCCGAGGTGCACCGGTGTTGATAGTCAGCGAGGATCCAATTGCAGAGGGAGGTACAGTGGCCCAGGTTCTGTATTTCTCAATCAGGTTTGTCGGAATGATGGTATTAAATGCTGAGCCATAGTTGACGAACAGCATCCTGGCATAGGTGTTTGTGCTGTTAAGGTGGTCTAAAGCTGTGTGAAGAGCCACTGAAATTGCATCTGCTGTTGACCTATTGTTGACAAATTGCAATGGGTCCAGGTGCTTGCTGAGGCAGGAGATCAGTCTAGTCATGGCCAACCTCTCAAAGCATTTCATCACTGTTGATGTGAGTGTGATTATCATTAAGGCAGCTCCCATTATTCTTCTTAGGCAGTGGTATAACTGTTGCCTTTTTGAAGCAAGTGGGAACTTCTGCCCATAGCAGTGAGAGGTTGAAAATGTCCTTGAATACTCCCGCCAGTTGGTTGGCACAGGTTTTCAAGCCTTACCAGGTACTCCATCCGGACCTTCCACCTTGCGAGGGTTCATCCACTTCAAAGACAGCCCAACATCAGCCTCTGAGGCAGAGATCACAGGATCATTAGGTGCAGCAGGGATCTTCACAGCTGTAGTTATATTCTCCCTTTCAAAGCGACCATAGAAGGTGTTGCGTTCTTCTGTTGAGCATTGCGGCCATTCATGCTACTGGGTTTCGCTTTGTATATATAAAAGTATATATCCAGGTTTTGAATTTCACCATTTTAACTGATTTACAAAAAAAATTTAGAAAACACCTGTCTTCAAAATAGCTGCTTCTTTTCAAACTGTCAATTAATATGAACTGGGCACAATTTACATTTTCATTCCATTTGCTATAAAAATGTTGCACATGGCTTTTGAAATATTCATAACAAGCAATCTCACTTCTTTGAAATATTCACTTGCCAGTGACAAGGTAGTGTTGGAGATGGTAATAAATGAGCCAATAAATTGTATGCAAGAAAATAAAAATTGTTTCAAGGTAACTACTGAACTAGGCTGTACATATCACTTGTAACACACAAAATGCTGGAGGAACTCAGCAGGTCAGGCAGCATCTATGGAAATGAATAAACTACTGACATTTTGAACCAAGACCTTTCATCAAAATTGGAAAGTAAGGGGAAAGGTGCCAGAACTAGGAGGAGGGGGAAAAGAAAGGAGTACAAGCTGGAGAGTTATAGATGGAGCCAGGTGGGTGGGGGAGGGGGATAAAGAAAGAAGCTGGTAGGTGATAGGTGGTAAACGGCTAGAGAAGAAGTAATCTGATAGAAGCGGGAGGACCATGGGAGAAAATGAAGGAGCAGCAGGGGAGACAATAGGCACTTTAGAAGAGGTAAAGGGGGGGGGGGGGCCGGGGGGGGAATTGAAGGGGTAGGGAAAAATTACTGGAAGATGGGGAAATTGATGCTTATGCCATCAGGTTGGAGGCTACGTAGATGGAATACAAGGTGTGCTCCTCAAGTTTAGTGGCTTCAACATGGCAGAAGCAGCCATGAAGGCAGATGCCAACTTTGTTACATGTATAGAAAAGCACAGGATCTTCTGCTCAGCTTGAAAACCTGGCAGACTACAACAACACTGAAAGTACACAAAAACACAAGAGAAATTTGTCATAAAAGTAAGGAAATTTGTGGAATAAAATGGTCAAATGTACAACACATTTGCTGATGTTAAAGTACATCAACATTCAATTTTGTAACATGAGAACACATTTCAGAAACCAATAAGAAACATATTTAGAAAATTAAATGAAAGCATGTAGCTATAGTCAACAGTATTCCTAGGCCTTGTCTGATACTCCACATATCCTCCACAATTAGTAAACCACCTACTAAAACTCTTAACTTGAAAAGATGGCTTCATAACCAAATTTTAGAAAATATCACACCCAGTGGCATTTTTGGTCATGAAATAATGTTATCAATGTATATAAATGAGAAAGACAATATTGATATAATATGCTAAATTAACAGTTGACATAGAGATATAAAGTACAGCATTTAGCCCTTTAGGCCTGTCCCTGCATTCAACATAGTCATATGGATTAGTACCCCATTTCCACCGTTCTCCCATACCCCTTGATCTCTTCATTAAGTACATCTTCCAACTCCTTGAATATACACAATTATTTTGAGTATATTTAGTAGCCTCCAATGATTATGTGGAGAAAATTCCACACTCCAGGTTAAGAAATTTCTTCTCATTTTTATTAAAGTGACATATGCACATCCTGAGTCTGAGAGCAACAAAAAAATCTGGTGGAACTGTCAAGTTAGGCAGCTCTATGAAGTAAATAAACAGTCCACATTTTGGGCCAAGACCTTTCATCATGACTGAAAAGGAAGGGCGGCAGAAGCCAGAATAAGAATGTGGGACAGAAGAGTACAAAATGGCAGGTGTGAGGTGAGACCAGGTGAACGGGGTTGTGATCCTTGGTTCTGGCCGTACATCCTCTGTATTTAGTTTATGCAGTTCCAGGAGAACTATACAAGGTTTCTATTAAGATTTTCTCTCATTCTTCAATATTCCCATGATTATAGACCTGACCAATCTAATCTGTCAAGTCCTGCCATCCTGAGAATTACTGTTACAAGTTGTTTTTGCAATTTTCCCCAAAGGCAAGAACATCATTCCTCAAATACTGACTAAATCCTGAACACAACCATTTTTCTACTCTACACTGAAAACTGCATCAGAGCTGTTAACCGCACCCATGCTCAGCTTTTCCCCACCTTCTGCCCTCAAATGTGGGAGCCATAAAACACTACACACCAAAACTGGCCCTTCAGCCCATCGAGTCCATACTGAAATATTAACTTGCTCAAGTCTTATCAACCTGCACCAAGACCATAGCCTGCCACACCTCTCACATCCAGTTATCTATCCAAATTTCTCTTAAATATTGAAATGGAACCCTTATCCACCATTTGCACTGGCAGCCATTCCACTCTCACCACCCGCTTGAGTGAAGTTCCCCATGCTCTCCTTAAAACACTCCACCTTTAACCCATAATCTCTAGTTATGGTCTCACCCAACCCCAGTGGAAAAAGCTAGCTTACATTTATATTATCTATACTGCTCAAATCTCCATACTTTCCCAAATCTCCTCTCAAGTTTCTACATTCCAGGGAATAAAATCCTAATGTATTCAACCTTTCCTGATAACTTGGGTCCTCAAGTCCCAGCAATATACTTGTAAATTTTACATGAACTCTTTCAATCTTATTGACATCTTTCCTGTAGGCAGGTGATCAAAACTGTACACAATACTTCAAATTAGACCTCAACATCTTATACAATTTCAACATAACATCCCAACTGCCGTACTCAATACATTGTTTTATTAAGGCCAATGTACCAAAAGCTTTACCACTGTACCTACTTGTGCTGCCACTTTCAAGGAATTATGTGTGGATCTGTATTTCAAGATCCTTCTGTTCTACATGCTCCTCAGTGCTCTACCACTCACCATGCAAGATCTAACCTAGTTGGTCCTCCCAAAATGCAATAATGACACGTGTCTGTATTAAGTTTCATCTGCCATTTTTCCAGTTGGTCCAGATCCTGCTGCAAGCTTCGACAGTCTTCCTCGCTGTTCAGTACACCCCTAATCTTGGTGCCATCAGCAAATTTGCTGATCCAGTTTACCATATTATCATTCAGATTGCTGAAATATAGATGACAAACCCATCACCAGTCACAGGTCTCCATCTACTGCCATTCTCTTGTTTCTCTCACAAAGCCAATGTCTAATCCAATTTACTACCTCATTCTGAATGCCAAGCAACTGAACGTTCTTGACCAACCTTTTCTGCGGTGCCTTGTCAAAGGCCTTGCTAAAGTTCATACAGACAATATCCACTACCTTATCTTCATCAACTTACCTGGTAACTTCCTCATAAAACTCTAAAATTGGTTAGACACTACCTGCCATGCATAGCCATGGGTACTTCAGTAAGTAACATAGTTTTAAGATGTTTTTAAAAAATCTATCAATATTCAAAATTAACAGTTCCCAGTCTGCAGACTCAGGTTGTAAGTGCAGGAAAAGGAAGTGTAGACAGTGAGTTGGATCACAAATCAAACGCAGAGGCTTCAGACCCCCACTCCCAATAACTTTTTGGCAAATGTACAATCTTTGGAAAATAAAATTGAAAGACTTCAAAGCAAGATTGCTGTACCAGAAGGACACAAAGGATAGCTGTGTACATTGCTATTCTCCAGTTCTGGACACAGCTCTGCAGCTCAATGACTTCACCATTCAGCATAAAGACAGGATAGCTCAGTCTTTTAAAGGCAGAGGAGATGGAGTACACTTTATAACTAACTCATATAACGGGAGGCAGACAAGTGGGTCACAGTTAGGAGGGGGAAGGGGAAAGGTCAGGTAATAGGGATTACCCCAGTGGCTGTGCCCCTTAACAACAGGTACTCCTGTTTGAGTACTGTTGGGGGGGACAGCTTACCCGGGAGAAGCGACAGTGGCCGTGCCTCTGGCACAGAGTCCGGCCCTGTAGCTCAGAAGGGTAGGGCAAGGAAGAGGAGGGCAGTTGTGATAGGGGACTCCATAGTAAGGGGGTCAGATAGGTGATTCTGTGGACGCAGTCCAGAGACCCGGATGGTAGTTTGCCTCCCTGGTGCCAGGGTCCGGGATATTTCTGATCATGTCCAAGATATCCTGAAGTGGGAGGGTGAGGAGCCAGAGGTCGTGGTACATATAGGTACCAATGACATTGGTAGGAAAAGGGATGAGGTCCTGAAAGGAGAATATAGGGAGCTAGGAAGGGAGTTGAGAAAAAGGACCGCAAAGGTAGTAATCTCGGGATTACTGCCTGTGCCACGCGACAGTGAGAGTAGGAATGTGATGAGGTGGAGGATAAATGCGTGGCTGAGGGATTGGAGCAGGGGGCAGGGATTCAAGTTTTTGGATCATTGGGACCTCTTTTGGCGCAGGCGTGACCTGTACAAAAAGGACGGGTTACACTTGAATCCTAGGGGGACCAATATCCTGGCAGGGAGATTAGCGAGGGCGACTGAGGTGACTTTAAACTAGAATGGTTGGGGGGTGGGAATCAAATTAAAGAGGCTAGGCGTGAGGAGGTTAGTTCACAACTGGGGGATGGGAACCAGTGCAGAGAGACAGAGGGGTGTAAAGTGAGGGTAGAAGCAAAAAGTACTAAGGAGAAAAGTAAAAGTGGCAGGCTGACAAATCCAGGGCAAGCATTAAAAAGGGCCACTTTTCAACATAATGGTATAAGGGCTAAGAGTTGTAAAAGAGCGCCTGAAGGCTTTGTGTGTCAATGCAAGGAGCATTCGTAATAAGGTGGATGAATTGAAAGTGCAGATTGTTATTAATGATTATGATATAGTTGGGATCACAGAGACATGGCTCCAGGGTGACCAAGGATGGGAGCTCAACGTTCAGGGATATTCAATATTCAGGAGGGATAGACATGAAGGAAGGGGAGGTGGGGTGGCGTTGCTGGTTAAAGAGGAGATTAACGCAATAGAAAGGAAAGACATAAGCCAGGAAGATGTGGAATCGATATGGGTAGAGCTGCGTAACACTAAGGGGCAGAAGACGCTGGTGGGAGTTGTGTACAGGCCACCTAACAGTAGTAGTGAGGTCGGAGTTGGTATTAAACAGGAAATTAGAAATGTGTGCAATAAAGGAATAGCAGTTATAATGGGTGACTTCAATCTACATGTAGATTGGGTGAACCAAATTGGTAAAGGTGCTGAGGAAGAGGATTTCTTGGAATGTTTGCGGGATGGTTTTTTGAACCAACGTGTCGAGGAACCAACTAGAGAGCAGGCTATTCTGGACTGGGTTTTGAGCAATGAGGAAGGGTTAATTAGCAATCTTGTCGTGCGAGGCCCCTTGGGTAAGAGTGACCATAATATGGTGGAATTCATCATTAAGATGGAGAGTGACATAGTTAATTCAGAAACAAAGGTTCTGAACTTAAAGAGGGGTAACTTTGAAGGTATGAGACATGAATTAGCTAAGATAGACTGGCAAATGACACTTAAAGGATTGACGGTGGGTATGCAATGGCAAGCATTTAAAGGTTGCATGGATGAACTACAACAATTGTTCATCCCAGTTTGGCAAAAGAATAAATCAAGGAAGGTAGTGCACCCGTGGCTGACAAGAGAAATTAGGGATAGTATCAATTCCAAAGAAGCAGCATACAAATTAGCCAGAGAAAGTGGCTCACCTGAGGACTGGGAGAAATTCAGAGTTCAGCAGAGGAGAACAAAGGGCTTAATTAGGAAGGGGAAAAAAGATTATGAGAGAAAACTGGCAGGGAACATAAAAACAGACTGTAAAAGCTTTTATAGATATGTAAAAAGGAAAAGACTGGTAAAGACAAATGTAGGTCCCCTACAGACAGAAACAGGTGAATTGATTATGGGGAGCAAGGACATGGCAGACCAATTGAATAATTACTTTGGTTCTGTCTTCACTAAGGAGGACATAAATAATCTTCCAGAAATAGTAGGGGACAGAGGGTCCAGTGAGGTGGACGAACTGAGCAAAATACATGTTAGTAGGGAAGTGGTGTTAGGTAAATTGAAGGGATTGAAGGCAGATAAATCCCCAGGGCCAGATGGTCTGCATCCTAGAGTGCTTAAGGAAGTAGCCCAAGAAATAGTGGATGCATTAGTGATAATTTTTCAAAACTCGTTAGATTCTGGACTAGTTCCTGAGGATTGGAGGGTGGCTAATGTAACCCCACTTTTTAAAAAAGGAGGGAGAGAGAAACCGGGGAATTATAGACCGGTTAGCCTAACGTCGGTGGTGGGGAAACTGCTGGAGTCAGTTATCAAAGATGTGATAACAGCACATTTGGAAAGCGGTGAAATCATCGGACAAAGTCAGCATGGATTTGTGAAAGGAAAATCATGTCTGATGAATCTCATAGAATTTTTTGAGGATGTAACTAGTAGAGTGGATAGGGGAGAACCAGTGGATGCGGTATATTTGGATTTTCAAAAGGCTTTTGACAAGGTCCCACACAGGAGATTAGTGTGCAAACTTAAAGCACAGGGTATTGGGGGTAAGGTATTGATGTGGATGGAGAATTGGTTAGCAGACAGGAAGTGGGAATAAACGGGCACTTTTCAGAATGGCAGGCGGTGACTAGTGGGGTACCGCAAAGTTCAGTGCTGGGACCCCAGTTGTTTACAATATAAATTAATGACTTGGATGAGGGAATTAAATGCAGCATCTCCAAGTTTGCGGATGACACGAAGCTGGGTGGCAGTGTTAGCTGTGAGGAGGATGCTAAGAGGATGCAGGGTGACTTGGATAGGTTGGGTGAGTGGGCAAATTCATGGCAGATGCAATTTAACGTGGATAAATGTGAAGTTATCCACTTTGGTGGCAAAAATAGGAAAACAGATTATTATCTGAATGGTGGCCGATTAGGAAAAGGGGAGGTGCAACGAGACCTGGGTGTCATTATACACCAGTCATTGAAAGTGGGCATGCAGGTACAGCAGGCGGTGAAAAAGGCAAATGGTATGCTGGCATTGATAGCGAGAGGATTTGAGTACAGGAGCAGGGAGGTAATACTGCAGTTGTACAAGGCCTTGGTGAGACCACACCTGGAGTATTGTGTGCAGTTTTGGTCCCCTAATCTGAGGAAAGACATCCTTGCCATAGAGGGAGTACAAAGAAGGTTCACCAGATTGATTCCTGGGATGGCAGGACTTTCATATGAAGAAAGACTGGATGAACTGGGCTTGTACTCGTTGGAATTTAGAAGATTGAGGGGGAATCTGATTGAAACGTATAAAATCCTAAAGGGATTGGACAGGCTAGATGCAGGAAGATTGTTCCCGATGTCCAGAACGAGGGGTCACAGTTTGAGGATAAAGGGGAAGCCTTTTAGGACCGAGATTAGGAAAAACTTCTTTACACAGAGAGTGGTGTTCTCTGTGGAATTCTTTGCCACAGGAAACAGTTGAGGCCAGTTCATTGGCTATATTTAAGAGGGAGTTAAGATATGGCCCTTGTGGCTACGGGGATCAGGGGGTATGGAGGGAAGGCTGGGGCGGGGTTCTGAGTTGGATGATCAGCCATGATCATAATAAATGGCGGTGCAGGCTCGAAGGGCCGAATAGCCTACTCCTGCACCTATTTTCTATGTTTCTATGAAATAGTCTGATCTCTCTATAAAATTGTTCCTCTGAATCCTGTAGCCTGTTGGGTGGTCTATACGTAATCCCACTAACATCGTCATACCTTTCTTATTCCCCAGTTCCACCTATAAAGCCTCACTAGACAAACTCTCTAGTCTGTCCTGCCTGAGCACTGCCACGACATTTCCCAACTAGTAATGCCACCCCTCCCCCCACTTCAACCCCTCCCATTCTATTACATCTAAAACGATGGAACCCTGGAACATTGAGCTGCCCGTCTTGCCCATCTTGCAACCCAAGTGTCACTAATGGCTACAACAATCTGCCTTTTCTACTGTATTCCTTATATTGAAATATATGCAGCTCAGAACATTAGTCCCACCAAGCTCAATCTTTGGATTCCTGACTTTCACGTAGGCCTAACACCTTTCTCCACAACCACTTCATTTGTTCTGTCGCTCTGGTTCCCGTTCCACTGCAACTCAGTTTAACACCCCCCCCCCCCCAAGGTCCCTCCTGCACAGGTCTCACCTTTCCTGGAAGGCAGCCTAATGGTTCAAAAATCTAAAGCCCTCCCTCCTGCACCATCTCCTTAGCTAAGTGTTAAACTGTATGGTCTTTCTATTTCTGGCCTCACTATCACATGGCGCGGGTAACAATTCTGAAATCACAACCCTGGTGGTCCTGTCCTTTAACTTGGCAATTAACTCCCTGAACTCACTTTGCAGGACTTTGTCAGTCCTCCTACCCATGTCATTGGTATCAACATGGACCACAACCTCTGGCTGTTCACCCTCCTACTTAAGAATGCTGTGGACTCGATCCAAGATGTCCCTAACCCTGGCACCCAGGATGCAACATATCATCCGGGAACCTCAATCGCGTCCACAGAACCTCCCTTCCGTTCTCGAACCAATGAATCTCATCACTACAGTTTGCTTCCTCTTCCCCACTTCCCCTCTGTGCCACGGAGCCAGCTCAGTGCTATCTTTACTTGGCCTCACCCCTGACACTTCTCACCCTTCCTTGATCTGTCACCCCCATCTCTGGTGACAGAGTATCTACTGACTTTTTAAAAAATAAACCTAATGACTCTCACAGCTATCTTGGCTTACCTCTTCCTACTCTGTCACTTGCAAAAATGTTATTCTCTTTTCTCAGTTCCTCCATCTCCATGTATTTGCTTTCAGGAGGAAGATTTGCATTCTAGAACTGAGAAGGCTTGTATCTTCAAAGAATGGGGCTTCCCTTCCACTACCATCAATGCTGCCCTCACCTGCATCCTCTCCATTTCTCACATCTGATCACGTCCCATTCTCCCACCGCCATAACAGGGATAGGGTTTTCCCTTGTCCTTACCTTACACCCCATGAGCCTAGGTATCCAGTACACAATTTTCCACAACTTCCATCCATCTTCAACAGGATTGCATCATTATGTGCATCTTTTCTTTTCTCCCCCCCCCAACCAACTCTCCACTTTCCATAGGAATTGCTCTACATGACTCCCTTGTCCACTCGTCCGTCCCCATTGAGTCCCCTCCTGACACTTATCCCTGCAAGCAGGACAAGTGCTACACTTGCCCATAACTTTCCCCCTCACCAATTCAAACAGTACTTCCAGCTGAGGGGACACTTCACCTGCGAGTCAGTCATCTACCGTATCCAGTACTCCCAGTATGGCCTCCTCTTCAGAGATGACACCATAATAAGACTAAAAGATATAACAGCAGGATTAGGGCATCTGGCCCATCAAGTCTGCTCCGCCATTTCTTCTCCCAGTCCCATTCTCCTGCCTCCCACCCCACACCCCTCCCCCGCCACCCAACCCCTACAACCCTTCATGCCCTGACCAATCAAAAAATCTTCGGACGCATCATAAATTGAAGGGCCACTTCATCAAGCATCTTTGATCTGTCTGCCTCAAAAGGTGGGATTTCCTTGAGGCCACCCATTATTTCAATTCAATTTCCCATTGTGACACGTTGCTCCATGGCCTTCCCTATTGCTGAATTGAGGCCACACTCAGGTTGGAGGAGCTACATCTCATTCTGCCTGGGTAGCGTCCAATCTATTGGCATGAACATCAATTTATCTAACTTATGTAAATTTATCTCCCCCTCCCCCTTTTCTCTTTTTCCATTCCCCATTCTGGTTCCTGTCTCACCACTTTTCTCCTCAACTGCCCATCTCCTCCTTCTGGTGCTACCCCTCCTTCCCTCCCCCCCACCCCCCCCATGGTCCACCATCCTAACAGATTCCTCCTTATTCGGCCTTTCACCTCTTCCACCTAGTACTTCCCAGCTTCTTACTTCAGTAACCCCTCCTGCATCCACCAAACTGCTCAACTGGTTTCACTTATCACCTGCCAACTTGTACTCCTTCCCCTCCTCCCATCTTCTTATTCTGATTTCTTCCCCTTTCTAACCTTGATGAATAGTCTCTGCCTGAAATGTTAACTGTTTAGTCCCTCCATAGATGGAGCCTGACTTGAGCTCCTCCAGCACTTCATGTTGCACAAGCGGGCAGAGTCCTAAGGTCCTGTACAGCTGCAACAGGATATAACGCCACACAATTTCTACTACCTTCTAACCGATTACAACATCTGACTGCTTTCAGCAATTGAGGTACGAATACCCAGGTCACAGTTTGGAAAAGGGAAGGTTTATCATTCTGATAATCTTTCTTTATAAAAGGTGGATAGCCTTACATTGTCTGTCATGAATTAGCCCACTTACCCAAATCACATTACCTAAATGACACTGGAGCCTTACATTCTCCTCACTGCTACACTCCCTCATAGCTTTATGTCATCTTAAAACTAGGTAATACATTTAATTCCCTCAGACTAAAGTAAGGACTGCACATGAACCTGCTCTTTTGTTCCAGAAAGCTAAATATATCAACTTAATGAATACCTTAAAGATAATGTGCTCAGTTATTTTAAAGTTCATTGTGGTAAATGTAATGTATCAAATCAGCCAAAGGGAGAATTAGGGTTGACACAGACCAATATTACAAACCAATACAAATAATCTACCCTTAAACTATTCAATTTACGCTTTAATGATAATAGCCATTCTCCAACAACGAACAGTTCAGAGTACATAGATACATTGATTTTCCTCCCCCTCCTCCCCCCCCCCCCAAGGAAAAATGCTTTGGTATTTTGAAGAGACATTGAAGTCTTTTCACACAGTGCAAATTACATGGAGATTTTTAGTAATTCTGAATGCAAAAGCAAACCATACATGATTTATTATCTCTCTTTCAATCTTAGGAGGATTATACCAAAATCATTTCTGAACTGACTAAAGATGGATGAGAGAGTCCATGAAACAAACCTCAATATTCTAGGGATTACAGAAGAACCATTAATTTATTCGCACATACTTCTCCAAGTTCTGTAGATGCTCTCTGACCCTCTGCACCAGTCCCATCTTGGTATCATTCACCACAAAATCATCGCACCTATAACTAGAAGTAACAAAACACAAATTAGGAAAATATGGTTGACTCATTTTAATACTAGGCACTTGCATACCCTTTGATAGAACTAGCTCATCCAGTGTGGTAATGTCTACATGACTTTAAAACTAAGGGTCACCTTCAAATGAATGTAACTTTTTACATGTGTGAGCAACCTTTGTCTTGTTTAACAAGCATCAAGAGCAAGGATAGAAATTGTTTCATTTCAGTTGAAGGTGAAATCAATGTGTACTTATCTCAAATTTGACTCAGAATTCAGAAATTTATTAGGTGTGCCTTTTGAATTTTTAAAATTTATGAAAGGGAAAGAAAAAGTTAATTTTAAGAAAGGTAAGCCAAGCTTAACTCTTTTCTTAAGGTTGGCTAAAAATCATTCTCTACTCAAAAAAGCACTGACAAATATTTTTGGATTATATCTACAATTTACTGATCATATTAACGTACTATGAGCTCTAGATATAATAATCTTTACGCAGGGGTTCCCTGAGACCTGAAAATTATTTCAAGGGTTCTTCCAGGGCAAACAGTTTTAGAAAGGCTGGACTAGGGCAAAGTGCAATTTTTAATTCTCTCTATATTTTCATCAACTTCACCTAGATTTTAAGACCCACCCTCAGGACAATTTACAAATCCAATTCACCTACTAATCCACACATATTTGGCATGGGGAAACTGGAGAAAACCCACTTAGTCAGGTTTGGACATCTGTCTCAATCACTGAGGTAGTGGCTTGACTAGCTTGAAGCTGCACATTTTTGCATTAGTAATAGGTCAGCTTTTTCTATCATAAATAGACCAACAGGCAGTACCATAACAACAGAGCAAGATAACAAGGACATTTGCATTAAAAGTGTAAATGTGCAAATAGGAAAATAATTACAATGGGAAAAGACAGGTTCAAATTTTCTTGGACACAAAAACAACTATAACACAAGAATCGTCTGGCAGCAAGTATATTCGATTAACTGATTTATACTGGTTTTACAGTAAACATTCCAATAGGTTTACTAATATTGTGTGGCTTCTGAAGCCTATTTAATTTACATAGATGTAGTCTAAATTATAAAATCAATTTACTTACATTTCATAGACTGACAAAAACGACATGGCATAGATTTATGCTCAATTATTCAGTGGTAGCTCCACCAAAAGTGGAGTGACATTAACATAATTCAAATCTTTGGGGTGCAAGTTTCACCTCTTTAAAATAAATAAATAAATGGGACCAGCAATGCTTGTCATCAATTCTATCAATATCAGATTTATTTAAACCTCAACCCATTCATTAGCTTGAAAACACCTTGGTCAACGTGGATGAATTGAACTGTATAATTGACTAGAAATGTGCACAAAAGTATGTTGCACAATATAGAATTGTATCCCAATACACTTGCCCAATAATGAGAACATAGAAATCTACAGCACATTACTGACCCTTTGGCCCACAATGTTGTGCCGACTCTAGAAAATGCCTAGAATTTCCCTAATGCATAGCCCTCTATTTTTCTAAGCTCTGTACTTACCTACGAGGCTCTTAAAAGATCCTATTGCATTCACTTCCACCACTGCTGCCAGCAGTGCATTCCACACACCCACCACTCTGTGTGGAAAAACTTACCCCTGACATCCCTTCAGTACCCATTTCCAAGCACCTTAAAACTATGCCCTCTCGTGTTAGCCATTTTAGCCCTGGGAAAAAGCTTTCATCATTTTAAACACCCATCTAGCAAGAACAAATTCAGTCAGGAAAATTAGCTGAGACAGAAGAAACTGAGTCGTATTTTTAAAAAAATGCTAAATTGTCAAGGAAAGTACAACTTCAGACATTTTTGGCCCTCAACAGATAATCTACACAGCAACTTCCATGCACCGGTGCACTGATGAAAATTTAATTATTTAACAGATACTATATTTAGCAAGTGAACTTGTTTGAAGTCCAACAATGACTGAACTCTTACACATTTTCAGATACACAATAAAACTGGACCAAATAGCCTATGGCCTGAAGAAAATACAAGCGACCCACACATTACAGGCGCCGACTGCATTCCTAGAAAACAGTATATTTTTACTTCCTCCCTACCTATCCCTCAAATTCTGCTAAGTGTGAATTGTATACTGTATCTCAAAATTTTGGGTAGTGATTTCTGAATTCTGTCAGGGCAAGTGCTCCAACCCAAGACGGTCGCTTGTAATATGTACTGATGTGTGACTAAGGCTTCCAATACATTTTGCTTAGAATTGAGCATTAACTACATTTTTCTAAAGCAAAATACAAACTGAAGGGAGAACTCAGTGGGTTGAGCAGCATCTTGAATGGCAAGAGTTATGTTGAAACTGATCCAGAGTCTTGAGTCATCAACAATTCCTTTCACTCCGCTAACTGATACCAGCAGTTTGTATTTTGTTCCAATTTACAGAATCGGTAGTTTCATATCTCCTTACTTCTAAAGTTTAGTGAGCACTATTTAAAAGAAATCAGTTTCCAAAATGTTTGAGGGAAGGAGCAAGTTAATAAAGTAGTAAATTCAGGAACTTAACAACACCCTTCCAAATTAAAATTTTTAATTCTTCAGATTCTAATCAACTTCTTTTGATCTATAGGTCAGTTCTAGCATTAGTCAGCATACAGTAGTAAAATAAGTCACCTTACGTGAAAAATGGCAGCACTGATCATTTAGAATATTCATGAGACAGTGAATCTGGCTGAATGACAGAATAGCTCACATCCCCAGTGAGTTACATAAATGCAGAAATACTGCTGCTCCAAATATGTCTACATGAAAGTAACCCATTTACACTTCAATGTTCTGCATCTGATGCCCCATATTTTATACAGTAAAATGTAGTCTAACATACCAAAGAGAATGCATTTCCAGTTTTCGACTATTTTTAAATGAGTGAACAAGTTTAAGAGGACAACAACTTGCATAAGAAACAGAATCAGTTAATCATTGGCAATTTCAAGCACACCACCTCCTCCTTCACAATGATAGCTAATCCATCCCAACACCTTCGCAGATTACCCTTACTCCACTCAATTACAAACATCACGCACTCTCTCGTGAATGTCTCCCTGCAGGAGAGGATCCTCAAAAACTCAGAATCTTCCACCTCATCCCTAAATTAATACATTTCTTGTAAGCATAACCCCTGGTTCTACAGTCTAAAGCACAAAAAGCCTCTGCATTCATTGTGTAAAGAGTCAAATATGTGATAGAAAAAAAGTTCAATGATTTCTTATTCTTCTAGTCTATAGAAGAAGTCTACGTCATCATAAAAAGACAAGAAAGACTTTGATAATAGTCTTATTAATTCTGGGCTCTCTGGTATACCTATCTGGATTTTTTTCCCATTTCATTGAGTATGCTCAGGAAGATCAATCAGAGGAGGAAGAAAGCAAGCACACACAAGAGAACATGTTTTTGATGAACAAAAGCAGAATCACAAATATGATTTCAATTTATTTAAACTAACCCAGGAAAATAAAAGCTACATTCCAAAAAAGGAGCAACTTCAATTTATGGTATTCACAGATTTGCCAAATCCTCTTGGGTACAAAATGAAATGTGTGCAATGCTAGACAATTTAAGCAGCAGCTGTGAAGCAATACTGCAAAAGTGGCTCTACTTGCACAAAGCAAATCAATGGCACAGAAGTAACAAAAGCTTACAATGCAATGATTGTATAACCATCTATTGTCCCCAGCCAAGGCTATTTTGTTACTAGGACAGGTGAGGAACAAACAAAATGAGAATGTGAAGTAAATTTTGCTCCCCAAGGCTGTTTAAATATTTGAAATAAAGAGAACATCTCATCATAATCTCCAAAACTGAAAATATTGGAAATTAACCAGAAGTTCAAACATACATACAGCTTTATCATAAGAAATTCCATTCATAACTCATTTGATCTTCTATTTAAATTAAATTTCAAAGAAAATATGAACTGGTTCCTGATTATTCATAAGGGAGCTCTCTGATGTCAGGGAACAATCCAGTGCAGTGACCAGCTGCAGTCCTTCAAGCCTCAGGTACTGCTATATTGCTTGGAGTGTTCTTGAAGATCATCAAAGAGGTTGGATTCTATTTCAATTGGCAGCACATTGATACTTCTGGTAGGGATGTCTCAGTTCCAGTGACACTGATTTGATCCTGATCTCGGGTGCTACTTGTGTGGGGTTTGCATGTTCTCCCTGTAACTTTTGACCAGGGTCAACAAGAATTGGGTGGGGGGGGGGGTGAGGTGGAAACTAAGGAATGCAAAAAGAATGTTGAAAGGAAATAAATTTCCTTGTCATATAGGAGGCCATTTCAGTCCACGGAGCCGTCTGACTCCCTTGCCCCATCCCTACAACCTATTTCCCCTACATTCCAATGTTTATAAATGACCTGGATGAAGTAGAAGGGTGGGTTAGTAAGTTTGCTGATGACACAAAGGTTGAGGGTGCTATGGATAGTCTGGAGAGTTATTCCGCTTTAATTTCTGACATCGATAGGATGCAGAACAGGGCTGAGAAGCGGCAGATGGACTTCAACCCAGCCAAGTGCGAAATGGATCATTTTGGTAGATCAAATTTGAAGACAGAATATAATATTAATGGTAAGGCTCTTGGCAGTATGGAGGATCGGGGAGATCTTGAAGTCCATGTCTATAGAACACTCAAAGCTGCTGCGCAGGTTGACAGTATTAAGGCGGCGTGTGGTGTGTTGGCATTCATCAACTGGGGGATTGAGCTCAAGAGCCGTGAGGTAATGTTACAGCTATACAGGACCTTGGTCAGACCTCACTTGGAGTACTATGTTCAGTTCTGGTCACCTCACTACAGGAAGAATGTGGATACTATAGACAGAGTGCAGGGGAGATTTACAAGGATGTTGCCTGGATTGGAGTGTACTCGGCCTTTTCTCCTTGGAGCGTTGGAGAATGAAAGATGACCTGATAGAAGTGTATATGATGATGAGAGGCATTGATCATGTGGATAGCCAGAGGCTTTTTCCCAGGGCTGAAATGGCTAACACGAGGGGGCATAGTTTTAAGGTGCTTAGAAATAGATACCAAAGGGATGTCGGGGTAAGTTTATCTACTCAGACTGGTGGGTACGTAGAATGCACTGCCGGTGGCAGCGGAACCAGATACAATAGGGTCTTAAGAGCCTCTTAGATAGGTACATGGAGCTTAGAAAAATAGAGGGCTATGCGCCAGGGAAATGCTAGGCAGTTTCTAGAGTAGATTACATGGTCAGTACAACATTGTGGGCTGAAGGGCCTGTAACATGCTGTAGATTTCTACATTCCATGTTGTTCTGTGTTTCTGTCCGAAACGGCAACTGTACTTTTTTTTTCCCCCGAAAGATGCTGCCTGGCCTGCTGAGTTCCTCCAGCATTCTGTGTGTTGCTCAGATTTCCAGCATCTACAGATTTTCTCTTGTGATTGGCTCCCTACATTCCGTTTAATTTCTATAAGCAATTTAACAACTTCAGGAGATAAAAATTAAGATCCAATGTATTTGATGCTTCAATTCAGATCACTGAGATGCAAGACAGCCCTTTTGGATTTCACCCAAATTGAATGAACACAGGGCTCATTACAGATCTTAAGGTCACCTTGTAACTGTCCTGTCTCAGCATAACAAGGCTGTCAACTTCTTTTAGTTTGTTTCCAGCATTATTTTCAGTGTCAGCTTCTCCCAACTATAATTACAACAGTGCATTGCAAAAGTATTCAGGCCTCAACCCTTTGTTCACATAAATGAATATTAGAACTAGGGATTTTGATTAATTTAACCTAGAGTTTTTATTTATGAATCACAAGCTCCCCACCAGACACACAGCAGAGCCAAAAAAACAACACAAGGAAAATTGCAAAGCATGTAAAACTTTAAATTCGAAAATTAAAATGTCAGCAGTTCAAAGCTATTCATCCCTCTTTGCTCAGTGCTTAGTTGAACCACCTCTCACATCAATTACAACCCGTAGTCTTTTTATACAAGTCTATTGGCTTTGCACAAAATGATGGAGCAAGATTTGCCCATTCCTCCTTTCAAAATTGTTCAAAGTTGGGGAGTGGCAGTGGATAGCATTCTTGCCAGGGATGCTTGATCGGGTTAAGGTCAGGATTCTGACTGAGCCACTCAAGGACATTAATTTTCTTCATTTGAAGCCACTACATGGTTCCTCTGGCATTGTGCTTTGGGTCATTGTCCTGCTGAAAGATAAATTTCCTCCCCAGTTTATGCTTTCTGGCAGAGGCTAGCAGGTTTTTATCCAGAATCTCTCTATATTTAACAGCATTCATCTTCCCATCAATCCTGATCAGATTGCCAGTTCCTGCTGCTGAAAAGCATCTCTACAGCATGGTGCTACCTCCACCATACTTTACAGCAGAGATGGTGTTATCTGGCTGATGCAAAAAGTATTACCTTTACACCACATATACCATAGTGTTGAGGCCACGTTCCACTTTAGTCTCATCTGATCGCAGCACCTTCTTCCAAATCCTTACAGTATCTAAGTGACGCTTTGCAAAGTCTTTACAGGCAAGGATTTTGTTTTAAATATAAGTCAGGGCTTCTTCTTTGCCACTCTTCCATAAATACTCTTTCTGTGCAAGGCCTTCAAGATTATGGAGCCATTAATTTCATCTCCAGTTGCAGCCACTGACTTCCACAGCTCAGAGTGACTGCTGGCGTTACAGTAGCCTCTCTTACAAGTGCCATTCTTCTTTGGTGACTAAGTTTAGTGGTTGGCTGACCTAGGCAATGTGGCTGTGGTTTCATATTTTCCCACTTTTTCCATGAGCTCTGAAGTATGTTCAGTGCCTTTGAGATGGTCTTGTACCTTTCCCCAGATTTGTGCTTCTCTATTATAACTCCCCTGACTTACCTTGAATGCTGATTTTATTTTGGTTTGCTCGGTTGAAAATCTACCATACTTTTGGACCCTACAGAGAGGGAGAATTTCTTATGAATTCATTGAAAACAGGCAATCCTCCAATTTTCTACATCAACAAATTGAGTCAAGGTAATATACAGTATTGCATCTGAGGAGAGTTGATGTAGTAATTACAAAGGGGATGAACCCTTTTTCAGCCTCAATTTCAATTTTTGATAAATTGTTGACTGGTTTTTGAATTTTTGATTTGACATTATGCATAATGTTTTATAGATTAGCTCAAAAATCTATAAAAGATGGCGCTCAGTACTCGGTGTCGGACAGCTGATTCGGAGGCTCGAAGTTTTCAGATGACTCAGAGACGGATTGTGGTCGGGCATGGCAGGGAGAGTTTTTCTTCCTTCTCGTCTGCGTGAGATGTGAGACATTTGAGAGACTTTGAACTTTTTACTGTGCTCATGGACGTCTTCATCAAGTTATGGTATTGTTGCACTGTTGTAACTATATGTTATAATTATGTGGTTTTGTCAGTTTTTTTCAGTCTTGGTCTGTCCTGTGTTTTGTGATATCACACCGGAGGAAATATTGTATCATTTCTTAATGCACGCATTACTAAATGACAATAAAAGAGGACTGTGTGTCTTCATAATCTAAAAAAAGTCCTACTTCAAAACATTTAAAATTTAGAAAATAAGACAGTAAAATATGGAAATAGTTGTAGGGGCTGAATACTTTTAAGGCACTGTATATCAAGAAGTCACAGAACACCATTAATTTTCTCTTGAAAATACATTTTAAGCATCAACCTTTCTGAGCACTGGCAATGCCCAAATACGATACACAATGCTGACATTATAGGGAAAACAGTAGCCAATCCAAGGAACTTTGGTTAACTAAAAACATGCAATTCAAATAATCAGATTAAAATGCATAATTTAGTTAAGTTGCATTTACAATTTGCATTTATCATAAATGTGCTGTCGAACGATGGGATCAAGATATGTATTCATGCCTAACGTGACCTGCAGTCAAATGCTCAATCCAAAAAAAAACGGGTTTTAAGTAGGAAAGGCCTTAAGAGGGAATATCTGAAGATTTCTGGATCCTAGATGGCAGAAGGCACAGCATCTAATCATTTAAAGAGGAATGTATGCACATGAGGATGGATACTTAACAGCAGAATGTTCAGGTGAATATTGCAAGGGTGCTGCGTTATGAGGCATTTTAAAGCCTTCTTCACTATTTAGCAAAACATGGAAGGAATTTTTGTTACCTTGTGAAGCTTCATATCAGCTCATGGTTTTGTATTTGTTCTGGGGTTGAAAAATATTGGAATGGTAATAACCAAACCTACAGCCAAGTTTTTCATCATTCTCTGACCAATGTTGTCCGTCAACCAACAGTAAAGAAAACAAATGACTGATTTCTAATGGTTAGGAAACAACTTGAAATTTCCTCGGGATATGATATGATGAAATGTCAAATGACCAAGGTCCATTCATTCCAGTGCAGAGAAACAGTCAGGTTTATGTGCTTTGATATTCAGCCTGTTGAAAGGGCTATCAGTTTCAGTCAAAACACACACAAACCAGTATGTACTTGAATTTGAATTTCCCAAGGTAAATGATATTTAGCCCTGAAGGTCAAACAAAGAAAACCTTTAAATTTGAAATGGTAGGTACATTAAAACTGCATACCAAGGCCTGTGGCTTAAACAATTTATTATCTGCATTAAAAGATTTAGCATCCAAGCTTCACATACCAGTAGGTGCTGTAACTGCTGCAATCCATACATACTGCATGCTGCAACTTCTCTTTTTCATGCTTTTCTGATTTTTTGACATTGTTGGAATGAATCTGGGAATCTTCATAGTGTTTCTTGGCATGTCCATTCACATATCTGCAAATAAAAATGCAAAGGCCTTTGGTTTTAAAATATTCACCATACTAAGGTCTGAACTTTAAAAAACGTTGACTTAAACATGAGAAGGAACTCATGGAGAGGAAAAGGTTGATGTTTTGAACCAAGGCCCTTCATCAGGACTGGAACAGAAGGCAGCAGAAGTCAAAATAAAGTAGTGTGGGGAGGTGAAGGAGTACCAGCTGGTAGGTGAGTGGCTGGTGGACAGAGGAATTAAACAAACTTTTTTTCAACAGAACAGGCAATAACTTAAAACATATGTCCCTGTATACAGTGAAAGGACTAGAAGGAAAATCAGGAAAACCCACAGAAGAGTGTGATCTGGAATTCATCATGTAAAGGATGCCAGAGGCAACCTTCAACATGTTATAAAAGTTGCTTGGATAAGCAACTCAATAGCCATGAACTACAAACTAAGCTGGAAGTGTAGGGTAATGCAATAATTCCATTTTTGACTAACAAGACAAATGGCCTCCTCCTACGCTACTAATTTATGCGACCATATGCGCAAATTCAATTAAAGCAAGGAGATTTTACATAAATATGTACTGAATTTTAGAAAATTCCAGAATATTTTTCATACCTCGAACATTCAATCTTTGTTCAACACTCTGACAGTCAGTCCCTATATTAGCATAAGGGTCTGTGCATATTTACTTGCTGATAGCTTTCAAGCAATGCCAGGTGACAGACAGCTAAGGATCCAACGGTGGCAATAAGTGCTTCCGAGAGCAAATGCAATTTGAATAACAAACAAAAACTAAGTTGACATGCCATTTCACTGTTGATGCATTGCTGAAAGGTCAGAGGTGCCACCTGAGTTAAGGAATTACAGGTTTTTGCGCTTAATCATCTGATACAATATCCCATGGCACAATTTAGAAGCCAACAGTAGCTTTATCTGTAATGTCCTGATCAAACAGGTTTAATACCTCAAAGAACCCCACTAAATACAAACAACAGGAATTCTGCAGATGCTGGAAATTCAAGCAACACATATCAAAGTTGCTGGTGAACGCAGCAGGCCAGGCAGCATCTGTTGGAAGAGGTGCAGTCGACATTTCAGGCCGAGACCCTTCGTCAGGACTAACTGAAGGAAGAGTAAGGGATTTGAAAGTTGGAGGGGGAGGGGGAGATCCAAAATGATAGGAGAAGACAGGAGGGGAAGGGATGGAGCCAAGAGCTGGACGGGTGATTGGCAAAAGGGGATACGAGAGGATCATGGGACAGGAGGTCCAGGAAGAAAGACAAGGGTGAGGGGGGGGGGGGGACCAAGAGGATGGGCAAGAGGTATATTCAGAGGGACAGAGGGAGAAAAAGGAGAGTGAGAGAAAGAATGTGTGCATAAAAATAAGTAACAGATGGGGTACGAGGGGGAGGTGGGGCCTAGCGGAAGTTAGAGAAGTTGATGTTCATGCCATCAGGTTGGAGGCTACCCAGACGGAATATAAGGTGTTGTTCCTCCAACCTGAGTGTGGCTTCATCTTTACAGTAGAGGAGGCCGTGGATAGACATGTCAGAATGGGAATGGGATGTGGAATTAAAATGTGGGGCCACTGGGAGATCTTGCTTTCTCTGGCGGACAGAGCGTAGATGTTCAGCAAAGCGGTCTCCCAGTCTGCGTCGGGTCTCGCCAATATATAAAAGGCCACATTGGGAGCACCGGACGCAGTATATCACCCCAGTCGACTCACAGGTGAAGTGTTGCCTCACCTGGAAGGACTGTTTGGGGCCCTGAATGGTGGTAAGGGAGGAAATGTAAGGGCATGTGTAGCACTTGTTCCGCTTACACGGATAAGTGCCAGGAGGGAGATCAGTGGGGAGGGATGGGGGGGACGAATGGACAAGGGAGTTGTGTACGGAGCGATTCCTGTGGAATGCGGTGGGGGGGGGGGGGAGATGTGCTTAGTGGTGGGATCCTGTTGGAGGTGGCGGAAGTTACGGAGAATAATATGTTGGACCCGGAGGCTGGTGGGGTGGTAGGTGAGGACCAGGGGAACCCTATTCCTAGTGGGGTGGCGGGCGGATGGAGTGAGAGCAGATGTACGTGAAATGGGGGAAGATGTGTTTAAGAGCAGAGTTGATAGTGGAGGAAGGGAAGCCCCTTTCTTTAAAAAATGAAGACATCTCCCTCGTCCCCCGCATTCTGCAGGGATCGCTCCCTACACAACTCCCTTGTCCATTCGTCCCCCCCATCCCTCCCCACTGATCTCCCTCCTGGCACTTATCCGTGTAAGCGGAACAAGTGCTACACATTCCCTTACACTTCCTCCCTTACCACCATTCAGGGCCCCAAACAGTCCTTCCAGGTGAGGCAACACTTCACCTGTGAGTCGACTGGGGTGATATACTGCGTCCGGTGCTCCCGATGTGACCTTTTATATATTGGCGAGACCCGACACAGACTGGGAGACCGCTTTGCTGAACATCTACGCTCTGTCCACCAGAGAAAGCAGGATCTCCCAGTGGCCACACATTTTAATTCCACATCCCATTCCCATCCTGACATGTCTATCCACAGCCTCCTCTACTGTAAAGATGAAGCCACACTCAGGTTGGAGGAACAACACCTTATATTCCGTCTGGGTAGCCTCCAACCTGATGGCATGAACATCGACTTCTCTAACTTCCGCTAAGGCCCCACCTCCCCCTCGTACCCCATCTGTTACTTATTTTTATGCACACATTCTTTCTCTCACTCTCCTTTTTCTCCCTCTGAATATACCCGTTGCCCATCCTCTGGGTCTCCCCCCCCCCCTTGTCTTTCTTCCCGGACCTCCTGTCCCATGATCCTCTCGTATCCCCTTTTGCCTATCACCTGTCCAGCTCTTGGCTCTATCCCTACCCCTCCTGTCTTCTCCTATCATTTTGGATCTCCCCCTCCAACTTTCAAATCCCTTACTCACTCTTCCTACAGTTAGTCCTGACGAAGGGTCTCGGCCTGAAACGTCGACTGCACCTCTTCCTACAGCTGCTGCCTGGCCTGCTGCATTCACCAGCAACTTTGATGTGTGCTACTAAATACAAATCCTGCAATAACTGCAGGGACACAATACTACAGATGCTGGAATCTAGAACAAGCAATCTGCTAGAGGAACTCAGCTGGTTGGGAAGCAAATGTGGAATGAAGGAACTGTCAGTGTTTTGGTCTGAAGCACTGACAATTACTTTCCTCCACAGGTGCTGCTCGAGTCTGAGCAATTTCCTCCAGCAAATTTTTTGCCATTCCTGGTAACTGTCAACTTCCTAGTGCTCTGGGTAACATTTAACCCTCAACTAATACTGAGATGAAGCATGACTAGATTCATTGGAACAATTAACAAATGAGGCATCAAGAAAACATTTGAAGATGGATTCAAGATCACCAAGATACCACACTGCAGGATAATGCAGCAAAAAGTACAAAAACAAACAATTAAGTTTGATGAAAGACGAAGGAAATTAATAAACAGTGTATTTTGCTGCAATGCAATATCTACGTTTTGGTAAGATCACCAGAAAAAACAAAGTGGATTCCAGTAAATTAGATCATCGGTTAACCGTGGCAGCCACTAATTTGGGACTACTCTTAAAGAATAAAAACTAATCAAGAAAATAGCAGGAATTCCCTTTTTTTTGGGACACTATGTCACTTAATTGGGACAGGAAACTGTTGGCAAACAGTTTCTAACTAGAATCAGTCACGTGAACTTGTGTAGCCATTATAGACACTACACCATGCTTAGAGTGAACGGTTTTTAAATAGTGTCAATTGCACGTGGTTCTGTTCAAAAAGCAGTAATACATCTCACTGATAGTTGGTGAGAAATAAACAGCAAGACGATTTAGAACTGTTTTGCTCACTGCAGATTCAAACATTCAGACTTGGAAAATGCCAGAAACGACAGAAGTGAAAATGAAACTACTTCACTACTTCAACGAGTTAGGAATCACCTTGAATATTAACCTTTCGTCCCCACTGGACAGTCAACTCTCACCTGTGGCTCTAAGCAGTTATTTGCATGTGACAGAAGTCACACCCCATGACACTGCTTTGACGGGCACGCTAAACCAGGTGAAGGCAGCCGACGGGTCTCCTACCCCAGTGAGGTAGGGACACGTCTGTCCTAGCATGCGAAGTCAATTCTGGTGGACTAGGCAGATAAGATCTACAGTGAGATCCAAGAGCTAGGAAGGCTGCTCTGTAACACTGCATGGAGAACTAAGGGCATAACTAGAAGCCATGGTCATCCACTGGAACCAGGGAAGACACACCACTGGACACTGGACCTCCAAGGTCAAGAAAGTGGAAGTACCCCAATGCAATGGCTTTACCACTTTAAGAACTCTCCCACTCAGGTTCCGTGTCATTATCAAATATAATGGACAACCATCATATTGGTAGTGTTCTAATGAATATGTAGTCTTTTAAATACGCAATTTGTTACTCAGTTAAATGGAAGTTTATCTCTTTTGTACCTTCCTAATTATTCCAATGATACTTTGGCTAATTGGGGCAGCTGCTTAATTGGGCCAAAATATACTAGTCCCAATTAAACAGAATCCACTGTTGTGTGTATATACAAACACATATACATGTACATCTCAGCTGGTTTAGCCTACCACCTGAACATACCACCATGTATTTATAAAATCACAGTACAAACTGCCTTACTGTCCCTGCTGGGCAGCATCATGGAGGACAGGTGGCAGAACAGAGCAATGTTATTTTTAAACAATTCATTTCAAACTAGGAAATAACTAATCCTCTCAATGGCCCAAGTATGGCCGTAATCAGAATATTACTTCTACATGTGAAAAACAGAATTCCTATCTAAAAAACATAACTTACAAACTTATAAGCTAAACATTTCAAAATTGAAAAGTTAGCTTATGACAAGTAGAGACAACTTATTGGGAAAACTCAAGGGTGGATATATGAATAGCATAAACAGACTTTCCTTCAATATTCCGGTAAAATAGTTGGAAGCAAATTGGATTTAAGAAAAATCAGTTCAATGGGTAAAAGCAAAGTGCAAGGTCCCATGCACCAGGACTTTATAGGTGCAGCGTTAGGCTGCTTGTTTTGTATAGTATAGGTCAACAAGTTTTATATACACTTAGAGAGTGTGACTAAGTATTTTGATGGTCAGGTAGTTTTCAGATAATACAAACATGGCAGATTGCTTGATATTTTGGAAGTTGTATGCTCCAGGAAGTCAATGACCTAATCTGTTTTTGTGACGTCATTACAATTAGCTGGGTGTTAAATATACTGTGGTTTTGATTTTATGCAAAGTTTATACCATCCCCACTGCAAACCCAGAAACTGGGCAGAATGTAACCAAAAATATATCATGCTGAATATATACATGAATAGACAGATGACTTAAAATTGTATCTTTATGGTTGCAAATGTAAAACATTTAAGTAATTGATCAGCTGTGGTTAAAAACAAAAATGAAGAACATGGATTTACTGCACTATACAAGTCTGAAATAACTTCATAGAAAACCCTGCGGGATAATCTTTGAAGGGATGCAGGCTGAAAACTTGCAGAATTTAACAATTACATTCAACAGCACGTTAGACAATGAGATTCAGAGGTTCAAGTGACACTGGGTTAAACCTCATCTTAACAATAGAGGTAAATTGTCTCAAATGATATGAGGAAATAAATTTAGGGCAGCTGGTCCAGTGATATTGAAAAAAATGCAAGGTGGTTGTGGTTAAGAAGTGCCTCTGCAATCGTTAAAAGAACTAGAAACAAGAACAGAAATGGATAAAAATTATGACCCTTTGATCCCAGCATCTGCAGATTATTTTGTGTTTACGATTCGCTACTCTGCTGCAAAGTCTCTTCGTGGTATGCCTACCCTGAAGTTTCCATCTTCTTTTCGACGGGAGTTCAGTGAGACCCTCTCTCACTGCTCCCACTGTGATCTCCGCCTCTCTCCGACTCTTCGACCAGATCCTCGCCCAGACCTGCTACCGCAGCCACGTCTCCTTCCTGGGAGCGCGTCTTTCCCCTTACTGGTTTTTCACTTGGAACCTTACAGCCTTCTCCTTCCCATCCTCCCCCCACCTTCTTTATAGGGCCTCTGCCCCTTCCCCCTACAGTCCTGACGAAGGGTTCCGGCCCGCAACGTCGACTCATCGTTTCCCCGGATGCTGCCCGACCTGCTGAGTTCCTCCAGTGTGTTGTGACTGTTGCTTTGACCCCAGCATCTGCAGATTATTTTGTGATAAAAATTATTAATTTTACGCTGATATTTCCAAGTGAGTTTTGCCCATATAGATAATGCTGTGTACCAGGATTTCAATCACACTGATCATATAAACAATATTAAAAAGTTTACAAAAAAGATAATAAATCATTTTTGCCAGAAATGACTTTCCACTCTCAAATCCTGTGCTTGGCCTGAAATAGAAATTCAAATCTTAAAAGACAGTACTTGGAATGACAAAATTGCTTCACTGCTCTATATATCTAGTCAGCTCAACCTACAATAAACTAAACAGAAGTTTCATTTTCCATATTTCTAGGTGATACAACATTAAACTAACGACAGATTTGAAAGGCAAGCAATATTTCAAATGTAGCTATAGAACTTTAACTGCAAGTTAAAATCATGCTGTGATTACAATCTGGTACCAAGGACAACTCTCTGTACTCCAACTGAGGGATAAACAAGCCTATCAGCTTTTACAAACAATATCACCAAAGCAAAAAAAAAATTGGATTCCATCTTAAGGACAGTATGCAACTCAAAATTTAATCATACCTTCCGCAATGCACACTCGAACACATCAGACAGACCCAAGGACTTTTATTGGAGCGACAAACTGCAAAAGAATAGAGCAAATCGTCTTACTTTCAGAAATGTCATTAAATATTTTTCACAATGTGGAATCTCCACAGTATTACAAAATCAACATATTTTAAATAGATGTAAATATTAAGTAATCCCTCTGCCACATTGAAGCTGTAGTACTCTACAATTGTAATTCAGAGAACAAACATCTTAAGGATGCATTGAAAGATTTTGCTAAAATACCAAATCACTAAACTTCACAATGTCTTGACTATGCCAGTGACTAAATGTCTTGCAGACCGTAACCCCCATTTTACAAGATCTTCACTACTGGCAACCAGCAATAGCCTTGGAGATCTGTCGATTACTTCTTATGGAAAAACAACTTTATATAACTCCTTCAACATACAAAAGCATCTCAACAGTGAAATACGAAAAAAATTACTCTTCCACAAAATACATTTTTCTTAAGCTTATAAAATGAAGCCTGTTCGGTTCCACTTATGAAATTAAAAGTTTAAGATTCCAGCCACTAGACTGAAGTATGCTCAATTTCAAATGTAGTAGTATACACAATTATGTTTAACAAATAAAGAAACTCTGTATTTTTATGCCATAGAACCTTCTGCTGTTATACCCAAATATCTGCGGTGAAACAAATTGTTAGCTTCAATGAACATAGGTGCTGGAATGAAATTAGAAAATGAAAATCACTTCCTTGCTAAATTCCCAAAGTTTCAAGTTGTTTTACAGGAAGAAAGGAACTCGGAGTACTTTACTGCAACGATTAGAAGACACTGGCAAAAACAAAAATTCTCAGTCTTAGGGGATTTCTCCCAGAGTTTTCACTCACTTGTAATGGGATCTCACACATTACTGCTGCATTATAAATTCTCAAAATTCTTCACTGGATAGCAGATACTAGTTATTACGAAACTCATTGTCATTCATCATTCAGATTTTCCCCACTGTATAATGATTAGGTGCTGGAAAAAGTACTTTCTTTCTACTAGCAAGGCCTAGAAGCTAGATATGCAGTGTTAATGTTACAGTCAGATCTGCAAATACTACAGAACATTAAAATATACCTCCATGAATTCTGGACTTTCACTATGTGACCTACTAACCTATTTAGAAGACTAAATAAAATATATACAAGGTAAAAAAAAACACATTTAAATCAGTCTTTCACCTGATAAAGGATCTTTTTGCACCACTGACTGTTTGCCCCCTCCCCTTCCTATTCCTGTTCTACACTTCCTTAAAATTTATTACATTTCTAACTTGGAAAAGAAAAACAAAACATCAGAAAATCAGTGTCAAGGAGGCAAGAGATTCATCAGTACTAGTCTCAACCAAAAACATTCTGTAGTTCCAGAATCTAGGATCTGTAGTTACTTCTGTGTACATTTCTAACTTATCAAGCTCCGATGACAGGTCATCAACCTTGAACGTCAACTTTTTTTTAAAACTAATGCTGACCTAGAGGATCTTTAAAAATTTATAGCATAGTTTTCAGGGAACAACATGTACAGGTAATTAATGCTTCAGTGGTTCTACTGTATAATAGATAAACTTTTAGCAGCAAGCCCTTAGGTGACGATTAAGTATTGAGGTGTAATGGCCATTAATTATTTATCAGCAACTTTTTAAACTCCAAATGAATCAGACTATTTGACCAACTCACATTTTCAACTAACCAGTTTAAAATTGAATTCTGGATGGCAGAAGTTCGTTCCATGGAACAAAAGATGAATGGAATAAAGTGAATAAATAAGCTCAAGCAGCCCCTGAACTTCAGCTCAAATTCAAACCAACCAGTGAAAGCTAATCTTATTTCAATCACTAGGATAACAAATTTTCACAAATGCATGTTTCAGATTTTAAACTAAGCAATGCCCAGTAACTGTCTTGCTTTAAATCTTTATACACAGTCAAATCAACATCATGAATTTTAATTCAGTTGTTAGTTACAGAAATATGATGAACTATTTAGGATTCCACTGTGCCCATGTCAACTGCAACTTCAAAAATTAATTTGCACATACAATTGTAACAGTTGGTACATTAGAACAGGCCTAGTTTCCTAACTCCATGTGCAACACAACTGCAACTTTTGGCAAAATTAGTTTTCATAACAGGATTACAACCATCCATTTCCGCTGATTTTTCCAGTTTTATTTCCACATGGCCCTCATATCAGACATAGTTAATCAGATGTAAAGCAAACTTCCTGAAATCTATTCCCATTTGCCTCATTTAAAAATGACAAATCTCACCAACTTGACAATTAACTCATACATTGCATTAAAACCCTCTGGAACCATAATTTATTCAGAACCCACAGAAAAAAAAATAACACCTCAAAACAATTTCATTCAGTCAGAACATTATAGCACAAAAACAGGCACTTCAGGCCAACAAGTCTGACCCAGACTATTAATCGTCTAGTCCCACTGATCTGCACCTGAACCATAGCACTCTGTACCCATCCCATCGGTAATCCAAATTTCTCTTAAATGCTGTCATCGAACCCACATCCACCACTTCCACTGGAAGCTCATCCAATAATCACCACCCTGAGTGAAGAAATTCCCCCTCTTGTTCCCCTTAAACATTTTGCCCTTGACCTCCAGTTGTAGTCTCACCCAACTACAGTGGGGAGAAAAAACAGCCTGCTTACATTTACCCAATCTATACTCAATTTTGTACACTTTCATCAATCTCCCCTCATTCTTCTAAAGTCCTAACTTGTTCAACCTTTCCCTATAACTCAGGTCCTCAAGCCCCAACAACTTTGTAACTTTTCGCTGCAATCTTTCAACATTATTGACATCTTAGGCAACCAAAACTACACATGATACTCCAAATCAGGCTCGCCAACATCTTGTACAACTTCAACATCCCAACTGCTTGTACTCAATACTTTGAACCATCAAGGAAAATGTGCCAAAAGCTTCCTTTATGACCACATCTACCAGTGATGTCACTTTCAAGGAATTATGGATCTGTACTCCCCAAGATCCCTCCACTCCACCACACTCCTCAGTGCCCTACAGCTCACTGTGCCAGTCCTATGCAGGGTTTTCCACCTCACACTCGTTTACACTAAATTTCATGTGTCATTTTTCAGCACATTTTTCTAGCTGGTCAAGAACCCACTTCAAGCTTTGATTGTCTTCCTTGCCGTCCACTACTCTCCCATTCATGGTGTCACGTGCAAATTTGCTGATCCGGTTTACCACAATATCATTCAGGTGATTGATATAGATGACAAAATAATGGCCTGAGTACAATGCCCTGCAACACACCACTCGTCACAGGCTTCCAGTCAGAGAAGAAACCTTCTATTTCTACTTTCTGGCTTCTCCTGTGAAGCCAATGTCTAATCCAATTTAGTACCTCATCTTGAATGCCAAGAGACTGAATCTTATTGACCAACCTCCCACGTGGGACCTTGTCAAAGGCCTCGTTACAGGCCATGGCGACAACATCCACTGGCTTCACTTCACCTTTCCTGATAACTTCTTTGAAAAACTCCAAGATTGGTTAGATACCATCTACCATGCACCAAGCCACAGTGACTATTCCCAATCCCAATATATTCAGCCCCTTAGAACACATTCCAATAACTTACCACCACTACTTATGTCAGGCTCACTGGCTTATAATTTCCTGGCTTATTCTGATAGCCTTTCTTAAATAGAACAACACTAGTTACTCTCTAACACCTCACTTATGGCTAAGTTTTAAATACCTCTGCAAGGACCCCTGCACTTTCTGCACGAGCCTCCCACAGAGTCCCAGGGAACAACCTGTCAGGCCCTGGGATCTATCCACCCCAATTTACCTCAAGACAGCAAACACCCCCTACTTTAATCTGTATATTGTCCATGAACTCACTGCTACTTTGCCTCACTTCAATAGATTGTGTCTGTCTCCCAATATGATACAGGTGCAAAAATCCATTTAAGATCTCCCCACCTCTTGCGGCCCACTCCGATCTTCCAGAGGACCAATTCTGTCCCTCGCTATCCATTTGCTCTTAACATATCTGTAGAAGCCCTTGAGATTCTCCTTCACCTTGTCCGCCATAGGAACTTTTTTGCTTTCTGTAGGTCTTCCTGATTTTCTTAAGTGTTCTCTTGAATTTATTATATTCAAGTACTTCATTAGCTTCTTGCTGCCTATACCTCCTATGCTCCTCCTTTTTCTTAACCAGGGACTCAATATCTCAAAAATCCAAGGTTCCCTAAACCTGTTACCCTTACCTTTTATTCTGACAGGGTCATACAAACTCTGTACTCTCCAAATTTCATTTTTGAATGCCTTCCACTTACCAAGTGCAACTTTGCCAGAAAGCAACCTGTCCTAATCCACAGATCCTTTCTGACTCTTCTTGAAACTAATGTCATTATGATCACTGGATGCAAAGTATTCCCCTACAGAAATTTCTGTCACCTGTCCTGTCTTGTTTCTTAAGAGTTTAGTATCACACTCTCTCTACTTCGAACCTCTATGTATTAAGAAAACTTTCCTGAAACTTTAACAAAGTCTATCCCATCTAGCCCTTTTAGAGTATGGGATCCCGAGTCAATATGCGGAAAGTTAAAATTACCCTCTATCATAGCTTTATGCTTGTTGCTTCAGTCTGTAAGCTCTATAAAAATTATTCATTTCCTCTTGATCTCCCTAAAAATTACCTAATTCCTGCAGATTATTGGGCGGTCTATAATATAATCTCATTAATATGGTCGTACCTTTCTTATTCCTCAGTTCCACTCATATAGCCTCAGTAGACAAGTTCTCTAGTCTGTCCTATCTAAAGAATTCCATTACATTTTCTGACTAGTAATGCCACCCCTCTCCCTTCAATCGCTCTCAACCTATCATGTTGAAAACAACATAACCCTGGAACATTGTGCTGCCAGTCCTGCCCCTCTTGCAACTAAGTCTCACTAATGGCTACAATGCATTCATTCTATGCGCTGATCCATGCCCCGAGTTCATCTGCCTTTCTATAAGACAGAAGCAGAATTAAGCCATTTGGCCCATTGAGTCAGTTCCGCCACTTTATCATGGCTGATCCTTTCTTTCCCCTCCTCAGCCCACTCCTGGCCTTCTTCCCATAATCTTTGATGTCGTGGTGAGAAAACCCAAAAGTCTGAGATACAAAGTGACTTGGAAGTCCTTGTGCAGAACATCCAAAAGGTTAACTTGCAGATTGAGTCGGTGGTGAGAAATGTAAATACTATGTTAGCATTCATTTCAATAGGTCAAGAATATAAGAGCAGGGATGTGATGCTGAGGCTTTATACAGCACTCACCTTGAGTACTGTGAAGTTTTGCCAGCACATCGAAGTATTGGAGAGGGTTCAGAGGAGGTTCACAAGAATGATTCCAGGAATGAAAGGGTTATCATAGGAGGAACATTTGATGGCTTTGGACCTGTACTCACTGGAATTCAGAAGGATGAAGGGGGAATCTCATTGTCTAGGCCTTTCAACATTCAAAAGATTTCAGAGTAGATGTGGAAAGGATGTTTTCCCATGGTGGAGGAGTCTAGGACAAGAGGGCACTGCCTCAGGATAGATGGGTGTCCATTTAAAACAAATGTGGAGAAATTTCTTTAGGCAAAGGGTGGTGAATTTGTTACCACAGGCAGCTGTGGAGGCCAGGTTGCTGGGTGCATTTAAGGCAGAGATTCATAGGTTCTTGATTCCTCCATTACTTGCACTGAAGCATACACAAACCAGAACTTTAGTCCCATCATGCTCCATGTTTTGATTCCTGACTTTGTATGTAGATTTAAGAACAGTTTTACCCACAATCACTCCATTATCTGTCTGGCTCTTTGGTTCCCAGCCCATGCAACTCCCCTACCCCCACTCCATACAGCACTAGCAAATCTTTCAACAAGGATATTAGCCCCCATCCAATTCAGGTGCAAACCATCCCTTCTGTATAGGTCCCACCTCCCCTGGAAGAGAGCCCAAAGGCCAATAATTATGAAGCCCTCCCTCCAGCATTACCTCCACAGCCGCATGCTAAATTGTATGATCTGCCTATTTCTAGCCTTACTAGCACGTGGCATGGGTAGCAATCCTAAGATCAAAACCCTGGAAATCTTGTCCTTCAACTTAACACCGAACTCCATGAACTCACATTGCAGGACCTTGTCACTCTTCTTATCCACGTCGTTGGTACCAAGGTGGACCACAACCTCTGGTTGTTCACCCTCCCACTTAAGAATGCTGTGGACTCAATCTGAGATGTCACTGACTCTTGCACCTGGGAGGCAACATACCATCCAAAAATCTTGTTCTCACCTATCTCTTCCCCTAAGCAATGAATCCCCTATACTCCTGATCACCTCTTCTCCCCTCCTTCCCTTCAGAGTTAGAGGTAGACTCAGTGCCAGACCTGAATCTGCCTCTGCCTCTATGGTTCAGAAGGGAAGTGGGGGTGGGGGAGGGAGAGGGAAGAACAGACAGCTGTGGCATTGCTTTGCCAAGTCACCCCCCCCCCCCCACACCCAGCCGTATCCAAAGCAGTATAGCTGTTATTCAGGAATACACTGCACTGGCTGCTTACCCCTTTACCTCTTCCTGATGGTCACCCAACAACCTGTTTCGTGCACATTGGGCGTAATAACCTCCCTCTATGTCCTGTCGGAAAAACCCTCAGCCTCCCAAATGATTTGGAGATCATCCAGTTCCAATTCCTTAACATGGCAGCTGAGTGCACTTCGTATAGGTGTAGTCTTCAGGGACACTGAAGGTCTCCTTCCCTTCCCATATCCTGCAGAGAAGCATTCCACTATTCTGCCTGGCATCCCCACTGCTCTAAATGTGCAATAAGAAAGAAAAATTAAACGATCTACCTACAACCTTCGCCTCTATGAGCCGAAGTCTGAAGTCCCCACTCAAACACTGGCTTGCTCTCGTAATAACCTCACTACTTAAACTTCACTTTTTACTGGCCCTTATCAAGTGCCTATTTATGCACAAACATCTCCTCAAGAACCGTAGCATGCAGAAAAAGTAACATTTAGTAATATAAATGACTAGGCAAAAATGAAAAATGTGGAGGGAAAGGACTGTTTAGCTACAAAAACAATGTAATTGCCAATTTAACTCTAATTTCATCTGTAGGATTCAGGAGAGGTTCTTTTTGAAAATAGGCAGAGTTCCACGCCCTTCCTCAGACATAAACAAAAGCTACAAGACAGGATTGCCACAACAATATTATTCTAAAAAATACTGAAATAAATATTTGAAAAATAAAACTTGCAAAAAGCACTTCCTCCCTTTCCTATGTTGTTTTCTGGTATTAAATTCACCAGACTTCCAATTTTTGATGCCCAATTAATTCCTCAAATTGCTTGATGAACATCTGCAAAAGAAAACCCACAGTTTATATCGCAATTTAATTCCACCAATTCTATCACTGAGGGCCTGCAGTGAATTAAAAGAGGAACACTCCTAACCAGATCTCACACTTTGCACTTCCTCTTGCAAAACCCACCACCAGCAGGAAACAAGTCTCCAAAATAGAGCAAATGATTGCTTCATCCTTTGCAAAACTATTGTTGAAAAGTTGTATTTCCACTCGCAACATTCTCTATTAAAGCCATTATGCAATGCACATGATACACAATTTTATTATTGTACATTTACAAAATGGTTTGTGAACACCCTTTTGCTAGTTCAGTGCGTAAAATTTTTCAGTAACTTTATGTATTAAAACAACTATTCACCATAGGTAGATTACAGATAACCAAATGCTTCAACTACAAAAAAAAACTTAAATCTTTGAAAATACATAGATGTATTTCACACTTGGGTCCATATTTATAATAACCTTTGATTTTTATTTCAAAACAGTCGCACTGTTACTACCACATGATGTATTTGTAACACCAAGATTAATCTACTCACATTGTAATATTAATTTTATTTACATATTTTGCAAACTATTGGCAAGACAAACACTTATAGCCATTCCCAAATGCCCTTCAGTAGATGGCATTCAATACATTCCATATGAAGCTATCCACACCCAACTGAGCAAGACCACAAAATATGGGACAAAATTAGGCCATTTGATCATGGTCAATTTATTTTCCCTCTCAACCCTATTCTCCTAACTTCTTCCAGTAAGCTTCAACACCCTCACTAATCACAAACCCAACAACCTTCACTTTAAATTTAACCAATGACTTGACCGCCACAGCTGTCTGTGGCAATGTATTCCACAACTTCAGTATCCTCATCTCTGTTCTAAACAGACATCCTAACCTCAAGCTGTGTCCTTGATTCTTCCACTACTGGAAGCATCCTCTCCACATCCACTATTTAGGTCTTTCAATATTCAATAGGTTTCAATGAGATCCACCATCACCCCATGCCCCCCGCACCAAATTCTTCTAAACTCCAACAAGTACAGGGCCATTAAATGCTCCTTATACTCTTCCATTTCTGGGATCATCGTCGCAAACCTCCTTGGGACTCCCTCCAACGTCAGCACATCCTTTCTTCGATATGTGGCCCAAAACTGCCCCCTATACTCCAAATGCAGTCTGACCAATGCCTTACAAAGCCCGTATTAGATCTTGATGTCATATCTAGCCCTATTGAAATGAATGCTAATACTGTATTTGCCTTACTTACTACCAACTCAACCTGCAAGTTAACCTTTAGGGATCTTGCAACAGGACTCCCAAAGTCCCCTTGTACTTTGATTTTTGAGTTTTCACCCTTTTTCCAAAGTGCATGACCATGGACTTACCTACACTTAATTCTAACTATAACTTCTATATCCATTCTTCCAACCTGTCTAGATCCTTCTGTAGACTCCCCGCCTCAACACTATGCCTCCACCTATCTTCATATCGGCTGAAAATTTGGCTGTACTGCTATCAATTCCAAATCATTAACATAAAACACAAAGTAGTGAATCCAACACTGATTTCTGAGTAACACTAGTCACCGCAGGCAAGCAGAAAAGGCCTTCTTTATTCCGCTATTTGCCTTCTGCCTATCAGCCTATTTTCTAGTCATGCTAGTATCTTTCCTTTAATACCACAGGCTCTTATCTTGTTCAGCAGCCTTATGTGCAGCACCTTGTCAAAGGCCTTCTAAAGATATAAGTAAACAACATGCACTGATTTGCCTTTGTTGTCCCTGCCTGCTATTTCCTCAAATATGTGGGAGATACTGGGGCTTTAAATCTTTTACATGTGACAATGAAGGCATGACACTGTTTCCAAGTTCCAACCTATCATTTCAGTATCATGCTTGATTTGGGAGGAACTTGGCAATAGTGGCGTAACTAAGCACCTGCAGCCCTCGTCTTTCTAGATGGCAGAAATTGCAGGTTTGCAAGGACCCATCAAAAAGATTTAGATCTTAGTTTATATGGGAGGGAATAAGTACCAAAGTAGGCAATTTAATCCACATTAATGCTTAGGCATGTGGGGAGCATGGGCTTGCATAACATGCAAGAAAAATACCATCTGCTCTATAGAGTTACATCTTAAGTTCTGATACTAAAAAAGTCAAGGGCCTGAAACATTAAGCCTGCGCCTTTCCCCATAAACCCTGCCTGACATACAGCACTTTCTGGTTTTAAGATTTCCAAGTTCTGCACCGTTTGGCTTTTAGATAAACAATATCACCAACAGCTTAGGAATCAGTTTGCCATTACTGTAAATACAAATTATTCACAAGAACCAAGAATCACAATTGCAATGTTGCTCGTTCTGCAACATCTAGCCGCTACTACAACAAGCCCAGCATTCCCTCTGCCATCAAGATTTCTGAGCAGTCCATGAACCCTGAACACCATCTTGTTTTGCACTTTTTTGCAATTCATAGTATTTTTTTTTAAATGTCTATTTGCACAGACTGGCCATCACAAAACATCTAATTTCACATATACAATTCAATGATAATAAACCTGATTCCAATTCATCCAGATTGCCTGCCTGCCCATCCAATTTCATATCCCATGAACCAAACCAATCACTTTCCAGGAATGGAGCAATGAACTGCAGTGCACCAAGGGGCTCGTATTGAAACATTTTACTTGATAAGGTAAAACATTTACAGGCATGATTTAATGATTGTATTATTTCAAATTCTAAGTACCATACAAATCAATTTGTTACTTGACTGAAATGGGCCTACTTTGTAAACTGCTACAGAAGAACTCTTGGCTACAAGAGACTGAAGATGCTGGAAAGCTGGGGAATACACAAAGGGATCCAGTGTGGCTCTATTGGTAAGAGATTGAATTGCATCTTTAGAAAGAGGTAATATAGGGTCAGAGAATGCTGAATCTTTGTGGGTGGAGTTAAGGAACTGCAAGGGTAAAAAGACCATTATGGGAATCATATATAGGCCTCCAAATAGTAACCAAGATGTGGGGTTGAGATTGCAAAGGGAGCTGGAAAGGGCATGTAATAAGAGCAATGTCACAGTTGTAATGGGGGACTTCAATATGCAAGAGGATTGGGAAAATCAGGTTGGTGTCGGATCGTTAGAGAGGGAGTTTGTTGAATGCCGACGAGATGGCTTTTTAGAGCAAATTGTGCTTAGCCTAGTTGGAGAAAAGCCATCTTAGATTGGGTGTTGTGCAATAACCCTGATCTTATTGGGGAGCTTATTGTAAAGGAACCCTTAGGGGGCAGTGATCATAATATGATTGAATTCATACTGCAATCTGAGAGGGAGAAGCATAAATCACAGAGGAATAAAGGGGATTACAGAGACATGAGAGAGGAGCTTGCCCAAGTGGATTGAAGGGAGACACTGGCGGGAATGACAGCAGAACAGAGGTGGCTAAAGTTTCTAGGAATAGTTCACAAGGCACAGGATAGACATGTCCCACAGAAGTTCTCAAGTGGTAGGACTCAATAAATGCAGCTGACATGGGACTACATAAAAGTCAAGGAAAGGGCATATAAGGTAGCAAAGGTGAACGGGAAGTTGTATGACTGGGAAGATTTAAAATCCAACAAAAGGCAACTAAAAAAGCTACAAGGGAAAAGATTAAATATGAGGGCAAACTAGCCAATATAAATCAGGACACTACAAAGTTTTTTCAGTTATACAATAAAAGGGAGGTGAGAGGTGATATTGGACCACTGGAAAATGATGCTGGTGAGGTAGTAATGGAGGACAAAGAAATGGCAGATGAACTTAATAAGTACTTTGCTTCAGTCTTTACTGTGGAAGACACTAGCTGTATGACAGAGGTCTGTGAGTGTCAGAGAGCAGGAGTGAGTGCCATTGCTATTACAAAGGAAAAAGTGTTTGGCAAACAAAGGTCTTAAGGTGGATAAGTCCGTTGACCAGATGGATTACAATCCAGAGTCCTGAGAGGTTGAAGAGATAACGGATGCATTGGTCATGATCTTTCAAGAATCACCTGATTCTAGCGTGGTCCCAGGGGACTGGAAAATTGCAAGTGTCATTCCACTCTAAGAAGGGAGGAAGAGAAAAAGAGGAAATTATAGGCCAGTTAGCCTTACCTCAGTGATTGGGAAAATACTGAAGTCTATTATCAAGGATGAGGTTTCAGGGTGCTTTGAGACTAATAATAAAACAAGTCAAAGTCAGCGTCATTTCTGTAAAGGGAAATCTTCCCTGACAAATCTGTTAGAATTCTTCGAGGAATGTCATTTACTTAGATTTTCAGAAAGCGTTTGACAAGATGCCTCACATGAGGCTGCTTAACAAGATAAAATTCTACGGCGTTACAGGAAATATACTGGCATGGGTACAGGAATGGCTGACAGGCAGGAGGCAGCAAGTATGAATAAAAGGGGGCTGCCAGTGACTCGTCACTATTTGGAGCGCTACTTTTCGCATTGTTTGTCACTGATTTAGATAATGGAAGTGATGGCTTTGTGGTAAAGTTTGCAGACGATACCAAGATAAGTGGAGGGGTAGGTAGTGCCGAGGAAGCAATGCGATTGCAGCAGGACTTAGACAAATTGGAAAAATGGGCAAAAAAATGGCAGATGGAATACAGTATTGGGAAATGCATAAAAATGCATTTTGGTAAAAGGAACAATAGTGTGGACTATTATCTAGATAGGGAGAAGGCTTAAACATCAGAGGTGCAGAGGGACGTTGGAGCCCTCGTGCAAGACTCTCAGAAGGTTATTTTACAGGTTGAGTCTGTGGTAAAGAAGGCAACTGCAATGTTAGCATGTACTTCAAGGAGAATAGAATATAAAAACAAGGAGATAATGCTTAAGCTTTATAAGACAGTAGTCAGGCTGCACTTAGAGTATTGTCAACAGTTTTGGGCCCCTTATCTCAGAAAGGATGTATCATCACTGGAGAGAGTCCAGAAGAGATTCACAAGGACAACTCCTGGACTGAAGTGGTTAAATATGAAGAGCATCTGGCAGCTTTGTGCATGTACTCACTGGAATATAGAAGAATGAGTGGGGATCTCACTAAAACCTACTGAGTGTTGGAAGGACGAGACAAAGTGGATGTGGAGAGGACGTTTCCTCTGGTGGGGGGTATCCAGAGCTAGCTGGCTCAACCTCAAAATTGAGGGGTGACTTTTTAAAACAGAAGGAGGAATTTTTTTTGAGTCAAAGAGTGGTGAATCTGTGGAATGCTCTGCCAGAGACTGCAGTGGAACCCGAGTCTGTGGATATATTTAAAGCACAAGTTGATGGATTCCTGATTGGTCAAGGCATCCAGGGATATGGTGAGCAGGCAAATGTATGGGGTTGAATGGGATGCTGGATCAGCCATGATGTGGACTGAATGTCTTAACTCTGCCCCTCTGTCTTACGGTCTTAAAAATTCCCAACATTTTTTTATGCCATGGACTAATACCATTGCAAGGGGCCTGTGGACCCCAGCTCTAATGGAACTTAACAGGTCAATTGCCATCTATGGAGGAAAATATATTGCTTGGAAGTAGGTACAGAGGAGAGGTCAGGGGTAAGTTTTCTTTTTACACAGAGAGTGGTGAGTGCGTAAATGGGCTGCTGATGACGGTGGTGGAGGTGGATATGATAGGGTCTTTTAAGGGACTCCTAGATAGGTACATGGAGCTCAGAAAAATAGAGGGCTATAGGTAACCCTAGGTAATTTCTATGGTAAGGACATGTTCGGCACAGCTTTGTGGGCCAAAGGGCCTTTACTGTGCTGTAGGTTTTCTATGTTTCTGGTGAAGACCCTTCACCTGGACATAAAATTCTTGACTGCACCAACTTTTTTTGAAGTTAGGTAGGGTCTTGTCAATGACAAATTTAAGATTATCAGTGCTCATCTTACCAGGAGTGTTGAAAATTCTTACATAGTACATGCATAAAACCAGTTTCTGCAATAAAGACCAGCAACATAAGGGTTCAGATTGAAGATAACTGTCTGAAGAAACAAAAAAGCAGAGATTTGAGCTTTACTGAAAAAATAGAGCTTGGAATACTAACAGAAACAGATCCGAAAGTAGATGTCACAGGGGACTGGATAACACATGAAGAAAACTCTTTAAAATAAACCACAGTCAAACTGGCCCAAGTATCTTCTCTCCTGATTTTAACACTTGAAATGGACTCTTAGCCAGGAGGTGAACATGCTGACACTAATTACTCGCATGATGGCCTCTGCTACAATTATGATCTCAAAATAGTGTTCTACTGGCATAAATGAGGACAGTGTTGCCCAGTTTTCTACTCCCATTCACAATGTCACACAGGAGCCAGTTAATTATACATGTCAGTTCTTTGGCTGCTTTGATGATCATTGTGACAATATATCAGAAGATAATACCAATTTATAACATTTAGAACTGCATGGCAGGCAAGCCTTCCATTTAAAGGAATATTATACTACAACCAGAAAGATTATAGGCCTGATCAGATCACAGGTGAGTCACAACTGTTCTCTATTTCAACACTGTATCAGAGTCCTTATTTAAGAGTTAGATGGCAAATGTGTCATTAGAGCGTGCATTTGAATCCAAAATAATCAGCAAAAAACCAAAAAGGATTTTAAACACTGCAAACTGGTATTTTTTTTGCATGAAAATGTTTCAAAAACAAGAAAAACTTAAACATTTTAAATAGTAATAATGTATAGTGTTAAAAAAACAAATTGTATCCGTGATTACAATTTTCAGAAGTTTCTTCACAGCACCCAACTTATTTAATGAAAAAAGATTACAAGAAATTAATATTCTGAAGTCAGGATTAGAAACGCTAAACAGAAACAAATTCTCACAACTGTATTCAGATTTACAAAAAGACAGCTATACGAGACTTCAAGGTGTTTAACTTCCATGCATTCCTCCGCACACAAAAGACTAGCATTTGTGAAAATTATCTTACTGAAAACTGTTTCTAAAAATCTCGACTTAAGTACTCGCCTTTAAATCTAATAATTATGCAAAATAAAACTTCACATCAATAAACTGAAAATCCTATTGTATTCATCACCGTCTTGCTACTGCCAGACAAAGCTGATTAGATGGCCCATCCCATCGTGCCTCCACCACATCGGCTTTATAATTGTATGGGATTCTTGTTCGGAGAATTCTACGAGGAATCTGCCTGTATAGAGTCAAATTCACTAGGCGCGACTAAAGCAAGTTTCTTTCAGACGTTGCGCCTGGGCAGCCCAGACAATGGAAACAATGCGAGGCCTAATAATATTCCAGTAGAAGAAAGTCAGGCTGGTCTGACTCCGAACGCCTTTATACAAAGAAAGTCATCGAATGCTCAGGTTACAGAGTAATCCACTTACTCTCTCACAAAATACCGCATTTTTGTAAGAAGAAACCCGGCGTCCCCCCCCCCAAGTGAAATGCCTGCTATATATCATGATTTTATGGATGGTACGTGGCAAAAATGTCAATCCACAGGGGTTACTTTTCACATACATACAGTATAGGCATATTGGGCTCTGCTTAATAACTCCGCACCGAAAACTTCGCCTAAATCCAGCCGCCAGGCAGTCTAATTCAATTGGTGAGAGACTTTTCAGAACAGCCGCAATCTTACATTTACTCATTAAATCATGTTAAAGAGAAGCGGAGAAAGCACTGGACTTATGAGTAGGATTAAGAGAGAATGCGCCAACATGACCTCGAGTCTAAGCCCCGGCGCCAGCCACCCTACACAAAGGTGAGGCTCTACTGAAAAGAGCGAACCTTCTATTTCCCCTTCCCTCCGCCCATCCACTAACAAAACCAGCTTTTTCCCATATTTTAATTTGGCACAGTGGGCCGGGCTCAAGCCTGCCGAGGCCCGGCCTTTCCTGATGGCTTGGCACCGGGCGAGATGCAGCGAATCTCAGCGCTGCCCTTTTCAAACACACATATACATACAATGCAAAGACTAGAGGGAAAGTACGGCCAGGACCTGTGGAGAGCGGAACCGTGCGGCACTCACCGGCACAACACCAGGAGGACGGCGACCCATTGGGGAACTTGGTGGAATCCGGCACGATGCAGACGCTGGTCGCCAAGTGGGGGCACTCCATGTTCAGGGGCTAGAAACCGGCAGCAAGCGGCGCTCTCGGTGCAGAGCTCCGGAGGAGGAAGGAGAGAGGGAGGAGGCGGAGGGAAGGGGCTGAGCCGAGCGCAGGAAGGGGCGGGGGACGATGCGGAACTAGCCTCTCGACAGGCCCCGCCTCAGGCCGACATCTTTTCGGGCCTAGTGAAGCGCGGAGCCAGCCTGCTGCCTGGGGGAGAGGCGAAAGCGCTAGGGTGGTTCTGGACTTTATTAGAGCCGAGAGTAGAGGCCCTGGCTGGGCTCCAACGGAGACTTTCCCCCATTAGTTCCTCAATTAACCGCCACCCCACCCATCGCCTTGACAACTGTTGTCCCTCACCCCGTCTCCCAGGAGATTTGTCCCGGCGTTTGACGTCACAATCCTCCGTGACGGTCATTTGTTGCCGTCAGCGTGACATCATAACGACCGCCCTAACGACGACCAATACCAGTCAGTGTTGGGGCGCTGGTAGTCAGAGCCGCGGAGTGAGTGAGTAACCTGAGGCCCGGCTCTTTGGCCCCCGGCCTGGCGATTATTGTACCAGAGTTCGGGGCCTGGGCCCGGAACCAGAGGAAGTATGGCTGCGAAATGGTTTGAGAGAGGAACTGGCCAAAGTAGATTAGAAGGGGACGCGATCAGAGATGAGGGCAGAGCCGCAATGGCTGGAGTTTCTAAGAGCAATTCGGAAGGCGCAGGATCGGTACAGCCTAAAGAAGGCACAATCGTGCCTGAGACAGGAGGTCCAAGCCAACATAAAAGCAAAAGAGAGGGCAAATAATAGAGCAAAATCAGTGAGAAGTTAGAGGATTGGGAAGGTTTTAAAACCACCAAAAGGCAACAAAAAAGCGAGAAAATATGAAGGTAAGCTAGCCAGTAATAGCAAAAGAGGGTACTGAAAGTTTTTTTTTCGGATTTAGAGGTGTGTGGATATCGGATCACCGAGCAATGATGTTGGAGAGGTAAAGGGAGACGACGAAATGGCGGATGAACTGAATTAGAATTTTGTTGCGTCATGGTTCACTGGAAGAACGCTAGAAGTTCGAGGGTGTCAATGAACAGAAGTGAGTGCAGTTGCTATTACTAGGGAGAAGGTGGTTGCAAAGCTGAGAGGTCCGAAGGTAGCTAAGTCATCTGGATCAGATAGACTACATCCCAGCCCCAGGGTTCTGAAAGAGGTAGCTGAAGAGATTGTGGAGGCATCAGTAATGATCTTTCAAGAATCACTCGAGTCTGGCATGGTTCTGGAGAACTGGAAATTTGTAGATGTCATTCCAGTCATCAAGAACGGAGTGAGGTAGAGGAAATGAAATTATATGTCAGTTAGCCTGATTGAAGCTTTAGGAGTTGATTGTTAAGGATGAGGTTTCAGGGTACTTGGCGGCTCATGATAAAGTAGGCATGGTTTCCTTAAGGGAAAATCTTGCATGACATATCTGTTGGAATTCTTTGAGGAAATAACAAGCAGGATAGACAAAGGAGAATCGGGTGATGTTGTATATTTGGCTTTTCTGAAGACCTTTGACAAGGTGCTGCACATGAAGCTGCTTAACATGATACTAAGCAGCCATACTTATTACAGGAAAGATACTAGCATGGACAGAGGATTGGCAGGAGGCAAAGAGTAGAAATAAAAGGAGCCTTTTCTGATTGACTGCTGGTGTTCACAGGGGTCAGTGTTGAGACAGTTTCTTTTTACGTTGTTTGTCAATGATCTGGATGATGGAATTGAGGGCTTTGTGGCCAAGTTTGCAGATGATATGAAGATAGGTGCAGGGGCAGGTATTAAGGAAGCAGGAAGGCTGCAGAAGGACTTAGAAGGATGGGCAAAGAAGTGGCAGATGGAATACAGTGTCGGGAAGTGTATGGTCATGCGCTTTGCTAGAAGGAACAAAAGCATAGGCTGTTTTCTAAATGGGGAGAGATAATTCAAAAATCTGAGGTGTCAAGGGTCTTGGGAGTCCTCATGTAGGATTCCCTAAAGGTTAATTTGAAGGTCGAGTTGGTGGTGAGGGAGGTAAATGCAATGTTAGCATTCATTTTGAGAGGACTAGAATATAAAAACAAGGATGTAATGCTGAGGCAGTATAAGTTGCTGGTGAGGTGAGGCCTCACTTGGAGTATTGTGAGCAGTTCTGGGGCCTTTATCTAAGAAAGGATGTGTTGACATTGGGGAGGGTTCAGAGGGGGTTCACAAGAATGATTCTGGGAATTAAAGGGTTATAGTATGAGGAGCGTTTGATGGCTTTGGACCAATATTTGAATGAGGGAAGATCTCATTGAAACCTATCAAATGTTGAAAGGCCTAGATAGGGTGGATGTGGAGAGGATGTTTCCTATAGTGGGGGAGTCTAGGACCAGAGGGCACAACTCAGAACAGAGCGATGTTCATTTAGAATGGAGATAAGGAGGGGTTTTTTTTTTAAGCCAGAGGGTGGTAAATCTGTGGAATTCATTGCCACAGGGGGCTATGGAGTTTGTCATTGGATGTATTTAAGGCAGAGGTTGATAGATTCTTCATAAGTTAGGGCGTGAAACGTTACTGGGAGAAAGCAGGGGAATACCATTGAGAGGGAAATGGATTTGCCATGATCAAATTGCAGAGAAGACTTGATAGACTGAATGGCCTAATTCTGCTCCTCTGTCTTAGGAAACTAATAGCAATCCGGTCAAGAGCTCCGACCTTTGGGATCCAGAACTGGACCTTGGGCATGTTGATAGCATTTTGAAGGTATTGATGCAAGGAATTTAAACTCTAGGTAGAGGACAGGAGTTCGGTCCCTTGAACCTGCTTTGCAAATCTGATTTCAGCATCAGTTTCTTGCCTGCTTTCCATGAATCTGAATTCGCCCGTCAGACCTAACATGTATCTCAGTCTTGAAGGTCTCCAGAGTCGCATAGTGTAGACTTTCAAAAATTCACAATCCTAGCAACCTCATCCTGTAAAGTCCCAGAACCACTCAAAAGCTCCAAAGACTTCATCACTGAGAGAGGAACGACCTTTGCAGATGGGCTATACCTGGGGACAACTTGAAAGACGGGCCCAGGACAAGGAACTCTGGCTATTTGCTGTCAATGGGCCTATGCCCCAGTAGGAGTGATGGCCTTGCCTACTAAATACCTTTATTCCCAGCAAATACCCAAACTAAAGTTGAGTACAATACAAATCTTTATTAGTACACATTCAATTGACTTTTACAGTTCACATTTAATTTACTGTTCCTGCTTGTTTTTAATACAATGAATCAGATTCAGATTTTTAAATGAAATATCCAGTGAAATGTGTCATTTGTTAACAACCAGCACACCCAATGATGTGCTGGAGCAGCCTGCAAGTGTTGCTAACATAGCATGCCTGCAATATTCCAGTAAACACACAAGTAGCAACAACTACAACAACAAAATGAGCCCCTTTCCTACCCAATCGCACACCCAGAAAAGCCTGCAACGCCAGGAAAGCCCATCTCTGGGCCTCCAGTCATTGTCCACGAATTCTCAGTCTGGTAGACATCAGACCTCCAACTTCAGATTTTACCTTAGGAAGCCAGTCACGAGTTTGTCTTTCAGACCTTGTCTTCTGGACTCACATGGAACGCTGACCCTGGCCCTCAGGACTGCAGTCGTTAAGTTTTCAGGTTTTCACCTTTGCTTTGCCCTCTGGACTTTGCCACCTCTGGATTCGCTCAGACCTCCAGCCCCGGTGATCTGCGGGGCCACTGGCCCTCATGGCTCCTGCTCCTGTCCGAGACTAGAGGCCTGTGCAGACCTCCAAGCTAGGCCCTCATTCCAACTTCGGGCTCGCTGGTCTTCTCATTGGCAGCAACACGACTTCTGGAATCGCTGACGTTTGATTACTCAGCATTTCAACCTGGACTTGAACTCTTCCTCAGGCTCTTAATTTACTACCCCTTTCCCTTAACCTCTAACCTAAAGTCTGAGCCACGACATTAACCAACACCACAGTTCAGCACCGTCTTGACCAGAAAACAGAGACGTGGACTTGGATGCAACATACGTGAAATGGTTCAAAATCTTCTCCAAGTTCCAAATATATGTACTTCCTTAAGCAATAGCTGTTCTTAGGTTATTACTTCAGATGTGCTTGATGTTTCTTGTTTTATGGTTTTACACAGGTCTTTCAAAATACTGGGACTATTTAATCCCATCTGAGCCAATTAGACACAGACGACTGTGAGACTGATTGCCGCCTAGGTATTTCACTGCTTCAATCTAGGTCTCTCGTTATCTCTTATGACAACAAGCTCCTCTGTCTGCTGCAGAAGCCTTTGATTCTGGGGGCATGTTTCTGTGCTTCTTATCTTATCTCATCCAACTGATCACTGTCATGATCTTTGATACTGTCCCAATACAAGCTAAGAACTTCTATTGATAACAATGAGTTTTAAATACTCCATTTCCTTATGAAACTCTGCTTTAGCTCTGTATGTCACAGTTTAATTTGCTGCAGATGGCCTCTCACAACAGCTCCCGATCACAATTCTTTGATCAAACAATCCCAGAGAACACCCTTCCAGTAAACTGATAGCAATTATTTTAGCATTCCATAGAACTTTTACAGAACCTTAACTATCCTTGTATGTGGCCTTTACAGTGAAAACACTATCTCGTCATTTGGATTGATTAATTTTAACCATTGTTTAATTATAAATCATGTCAAATTGGTGCATTTTCAAATCAAGTTTTCTAGAGGTTTAGCTTCCAAGTTGTTACACTACAATCAATATAGTGAAACTTCCCTGAAATGCCATCCCTAAAATAGGATGTCCAGAAACAATGCTGCAAATCAAAAGCTATACAGTAATATTCAATCCCAATCACAAACTGATTCCCACTGACTTCACTCTTTAGCAACTACCTGAAATAAATCTGGAATGTCTGAAAATCTGGTATTGTATTTGACTAAGGCAAGCTTCAGACCATTTACTGCCTGTTTCCCCTCAGATGCTGCTTGACTTCTAGCTCCTTTGTGTGTTGCTACAGATTTCTAGCATCTGCACTCTATGGTATATAGAAATGAAAAGATCTCTGTTTTGAAGTCTTCACAGTCCTCAGGAGAGAGTATTCCATCCCTTTCTTGACACAACTGTTCCATCCAGACTTGTCTGTCCCAGTGTGTCCCTTCCCTGTTTACTTCATTCAACTCTCTGTAAACAGATAATCCAGAACGGCAGCCTGGGCCAGACTCGCATCAGCCCATTCACCTTTCACCCCGGGGCTCAAGAACCTGCATTCTATCATGGTTAGGTACAAGAAATTGAAGCAAGGGTAAGCCATTTGACTGATCTTTTAGCACCACTTTCCTGGGCTATCCTCAGATGCCTTTTTCCCTTAATGTCCTATCAATCCCCACCTTGAATATACTGGGCAGCTAATTCTTCTCAATTCCGTTGAGAAGTGAATTCCACAGATTCACCACCCTCTTGGTGAAGAAAGTCCTGCTCGGCTAACTTCTTATTCTGAGACTAACCCTTGGCTCTAATCATCCAGTGAGTAGAAATTTTAATTATTTTATTCAAATCTATCATTGGTTTCACCTCTCTCTCCTTAGAACTAACTCTGAAACATTTGCCTCAGTATCATCTTTGATCTGGCTTATGCCATAGGATATTCTGTTGTGCTAAATGTCCCTTACAAATGGAATCTATTGACTAAAGGTTGTTTAGTGTCATTTCCAGTACACAAGTGTAAAGGAGAACAGAACAATTGTCACTCCGGATCCAATGGAGCACAAAAACCACAATAGAAAAAGAACACTTATAAAAGCACAATAAATGTAAATACATAAGATAGATTATATACATGGATTGATTGTATGTCCATATAGTGATGCTAGGCACAGGAGTGTCGGTACATAAGGTGACTAATAAGAAATGATAAGGTACTGATAGTGGGATGGGTTAGTGGTAAAGGTGTTGATCAGCCTCACTGCTTGGGGAAAGTAACTGTCTGAGTCTGGTGCTCCTGATGTGGATGCTTCATAACCTCCTTCCTGATAGGAGTAGGACAAACAGACCATGAACAGGGAGCGTGGGATCCTTTGTGATGTTTTGGCCCTTTTTCTGCGCCTTTCTGTATACACAGTATGTCCTTGGTGGGAAGGCTGGTGTCAGTGATGCGTTGGGCAGTTTTGACCGTCCAATGTAGAGCGTTCCTGTCTGCCACAGTGCAGTTTCCGTACCTTACAGTGATGCAGTATGCTAGGATGCTCTTTACTGCACATCTGTAGAAAGATATGAGTATAGATGGCATAGTTCAGCCTCCTCAGAAAGCAGAGGCACTGGTGAGCTTTCCTGATTGTATAGAATGTTTTCTGGGACCAGGAGAAAGAAAACTCTGACCTCAAACCTCTGCTGCCCTGCGCCTATACCCACTCATGGGGAAGGCTTTGGGAGTAAACCCTGAGGAAAAATCCGGAGACCCTAAGGCAGTCCTGCATTGAGTTCAGTGCTGACTGGCAACTCCTGTGATGCCACTGGTGCCAGACTCTGTTGGTTTCTGCTGTTCCTTTGGATTCATCAGTAACATGGAAAGGGGAAGCCTGCTACGTGGTTAACAGCTTCCTCTCCGTGTCATACTGTCCTCGCTTGTGTATCAACTGATGGCACTGCACCTACAATGTTGGCAGCTAGGGTACAACATCCATGGTCAACCCTGGCCAATGGAGGGCCTCGTGTTCTGGGACCATGAGAGGTGGTGTGAGGTGTGCACTCCCAGGAGTTTCCACTGCTGTGCCGCTGAGTGAGTGGTGCAAGTTCTCTTGAAGTTGATAACCATCTCCTTTGTCTTGTTGACATTGAGGAAGCACTCAGACCTGGGGGCAGCCTGTGTTGAGGATGATGGGAAGGGAGGAGTGGTTGTGTATCCTGGCTATCTGAGGTCTGTGGTTAGGAAGTCCAACACCCAGTTGCACAGTGATGTACTTAGGCAGAGGAATAGGAGTTTGATCACCAGGTCGGTGTGACAATAGTGTTGAATGATGAACTGAAATCCAAAAACAGCATTCTGGCATAAGTGACTTTGTTTTCTAGGTGTGTCAGGGCCAGCTACATGACAGGTGTTATGGCATCTGTTGTAGAATGGTTCTGTTGGGAAGCATATTGGGTGTGTCCAATATGACAGGAATGGAGTTTTTGATATGTGTCATTACCAGCCGTTCAAAGCACTTCATGATGGTAGTTGTTTAGTTCTGAAGGTGTAGAGTTTTTTGGTATAGGGATGATGGTGGCTGATTTGAAACTCGTGGTAGCAGTCTTGAGGGAAGTTTTGAAGATTTCCTTGAAGACATCAGTGAGCTGGTGTGCACACTGCCTGAGTACTTAGCGTGTGTTGCCTGGCCTGGCCACCTTATGGGGGTTAACTTGGCAGAGTCATTCTCACATTTGCTGCTGTTACAGACAATGGCTGCTCACCTGGGAAAAGTTTTCATTGCTGGCATTGCGTTGCATGCCTCAAAATGTGCATAAAAGTTGTTTAGAGCACCTAGAGGGCAATGCCACTGGTACAGTCTGCACTGTTTTTTGTTGTGTAGTCAGTAATGCCCTTGATGCCCAGCCATATGCACTGGGTGCTCTTCACTGCTTTCTCCACTTTCAGCAACAGTCCGTATGCTGGGATTAACATTATGGAGATGTGGTCAGGGAGACCAAATGTCCTGCATGTTCATGTGATTGAAGTCTCCTGCAATTATGAAGAGATCGTTTGGATGTTTGTTTTGTAGAAAGCTCTCCCAATGTGTCCTTGGCATTCTCGCTGGGGGGTGGGGAGAAGTAGACTGCGGTGAAGAGCATGACAATAGACTCCCTGAGCAAGTAATGTGGTCGACATTTAATTGTAAGATGTCCAATTGCCCCAGAACAGTGACTGCTAACTACAGATGTGTTTGTGCACCAACCTTTGTTAGTGTACACAGAGATTCCACCTCCTTTGGCTTTCCCCAACAGGGAGTTTCTGTCTGGCTGAAATAGTCATCCCACCAAGTTAAAACGCTAAATTGGGCATGTTGTTGTTGAGCCACTTTTCAGTGAAAACCAGATGGTAGCAGTTTTTCAACTCTTTCTGTACATTCATTCTCCATCTCATTGAGTGCATTTTATTTTCTAGAAGCAGATATTGCCCAGAAGAAGTGATGGTACGACGGGCATGGTTAAATTAGCTTTCAGCCTTGTGAGTGCCCCAACTCTCTTGCTACATTTCTGCTCCCCCTTGCGCTGCCTCGGCTGACCCACCTAAGTCAGATCACTATCGCTGGATCTGGTGTCTGCAGAATCCCTAGTCCATTGAACACCAGTGGATTAAAGATAATTTTGTCCTATGAGTACAATGGTGGTGTATTCACGGAGCTTTGGTTGACTGAAATCCATGACTAGAAACGTTGAAACACTAAGAATTATTTTTATTCATTATTGGGAACGATACTGGGAGTAGAGAAGCCTCTGTGTCTTTTCGTGCTGTCATTTTAAATTGTTGTTGTCTACTCATAAAAGTTTTTGCTTTGGACAGACTACACCTGGTTGAATTTATTAGGCCTGTGAATGGGAGAGTTTTGCCAGTGTAATTATTTTAAGGCAGTGTAATTATCATAGCAGAGGAACAAGGTTGATAAGGACTAGCAGATGTCCCATAGCTCCATAAATAAATGTGTTGATGTAATGTGGAGACGGGAGTAGGAGGATACGATGACCTTTTATCTAGAAGTGTAGCAGGGGCATTTTGTCAATTAACAATCCTATTCATGTTATTAGGGTGCCTGGGTACTTCAGTTCCTGGCCTGCATATCAGCAGCAGAAAACAAATTCTGAAATTATTCCTCAGAGGGTGAAAGTGATGAGAATGTAGAGTTATTTTGTTTCCAGCATTTATCTGACGTTATACGCATGTCAGCAGATAGCCTCTGAGTCAGAAGGTTGTCAGTTCAAGTCCCATGTGATTTGGAGGCAGATTGACATTGCTATTAAGTTTCTATAATACTGAGGGAGGGCTGTACCATCAGGACCACCAGTGAGAGATGAAACTGAGGCTTAGTCTGCCCTCTTAGAACACAGAACAGGAACAAGGCCCTTCGGTCTCAGTGTTGTGTTGAACTAATTATGGTAATGATGCCTAATCATTTTAATCCCTTTCTGCACGTGGTCCCTATCCCTCCATTCTCTGCATGGTCATGGGCCTATCCGAAAGCCTCTCAAGTATCTCTGTTGTATCTGCCTCCGCTATTTCCATGGCAGTGCACTCAAGCAACCACCACTCTTGATGTAAAAGAACCTGCTCCGCACATCTCTTTTGGGCTTTCCCCCTTCTCATTTTAAATGTACGTCCTCTAGTGTTGGGCATTTTGACCCCGGGGAAAAGATACTGGCTCTCTACCATGTGTATGCACTCACGATTTTATAAATGTGTATCAGGTGTCCTCCATTCCAGGCAATATACTGATAATTCTTTGCTGCACCCTCTCCAAAGCCTCCACACCCTTCCTTCCTGTGAATTAGAGTTGAATGCAGTACTGCAGATGTGGTCTAACTAAAGTTTTATAAAGCTGCAACGTGACCTCCTAAATCTTGAATTCAATACCTTGACTAATAAAAGCGAGTGTACCATACACATTCTTTACCTCCCTATCATTTATGCAGTCACTTTCAAGGAACTAAGGACTTGGAACTCAAGATTCCCCTGTACATCATTTTTATTAAGGGTCCTACCATTCACTGTGTACATTTGATCTTCCAAAATGCAACACCTTATATATACCCAGATACCATTTCTTTGCTAGTATCTGTAACCGATCTATTTCCCACTGTATCCTTTTGCAGTCTTCTACACTAATGATAGCAACCTTTGTACCATCTGCAAACTTATATCACACATCCATGTTTTCAACCAAATCAATTATACACTGTATATTTTGCAAAGAGCAGAGATCCCTGTGGAACATCACTGGCCATGGACCTCCAGCAAGAATAAGATTCATTAAACACTATCCTCTGTCTTCTGTGGGCAAACCACTTCTGAATCCAAGCAGCGAAGTCACCATGGATCCCATGCATCCTAATCTGGATGATGAAGAGCCTTTCTGAATGCCTTACTATAATCCATGCAGACAACATCCACAGCTCTACCCTCATCAATTACCTTCATCAAAAAACTCAACCTATTTAGTCTAAGTCATGGACTGCCCCACAAAAGACACTGCATTTCCCTTATCTCTGCATCTTAAAGCCAACACATCTTAGTCCAATGAAAGGTTATGTTCTTCAGTTTTTTCCTCTGCACAGATGTTGCTGGAATCACTAAGAACTTCTAGTATTCTCTTCCTATTTGTCATAATTAGTGGGCTATCTTACACTGGGCTTGCTTTGTGAAAACAGGCTCCTCTAATTATAACATTTTCTCAAAGCCTATTATACTCTAAAGCAGGGGTTCCCAACCCAAGTTTAAGATTAACCCTTGCTTAATGATATTGGTCCATGGCATGAATAAGAATGGGAACCCCTGTTCTAAAGCAACACACAGTTCACCCAATTGGGCTTGCCGTCAATGATGCTATGACTGCTTTTAAACCTCTATCAGTCTTGCCCCAGTTGTTGCCCCATCTTAAATCCTAATCCAATGCAAAGACGAACTCATGTAAAGCAGCATACTTGACTAAAGGCCAATCTCCTAATTCACCCATGTTTATCAACATGATCGGGAAATAGCTGAAGTTTTTTTTTACTTTTTTAAAAATAACTGATGTAAAATTCTTTATGTACAACATTCAGGTTTAAATTACATCTGGCAGATATAATTTGATGTAAATATTTTTAAATTGTTTTTTTTAGAAAAAGTGCCGCACATGAGGCAACTAAACAAAAGCCCAAGGTATTACGGGAAAGATACTAGCATGGATAGGAGATCTGGCAAGAGCAGAGTGGGAATAAAGAGAGCTTTTTCTGGTTGTTCACAAGTTATTATGGTGCTTTGCAGCAATTGGTGTTGTGACCTCTTCATATTAGATGTCAATTGATGGCTTTGTGGCTAATTTTGCGAATGATATAAATATAGGTGAAGGGGCAGTTAATATTGAGGAAGCAGAGAGTCTATAGAAGGGCTTAGATTAGGAGAATGGGCAAAGATGTAATGGAGGTGGTTGCCAGGCTATGTTGAACCTGGTTTATTATGGCGAAGTTCCGTATCTTTAAGCCTACCAAGAGAGACATAGAACAGTTGGACTCAAGTGCAGAGGAGACTGGAGACAAGGATGGAGTTGAACAAAGAATCCTGAGGATTAGTTTGTAGAAAGCAAGCTAAGATTCAAGAATCACTGCACGCAGTGTAAATTAACTCAAGAGTGAGCAAAGATAAACAAAGGGAACTTAGAGAAACAAAACAATGCACTGATAGCTAAAAGGAGACACAGATTAAATAATCAACTATTAATCGGAGGAGGAAGAGCGTTAGAGCCTGGAGGGTTCAGACCAAAGCATGACAGGAACCCCAACCCCTCCCCAACAGTTGATGGACAGTGTATGCCATTAGACAATTGATAAAAGGAGCCGGGGGCGGCGGGGGGGGCTGATGGTAGAAGACTCAGGACTGGTGCAAGCGGACTGCACAGAAGGGTTTAGACAGGAGACGTGGAAGCTGAGATTGATACACATGGTTTGGGGCAACCGGATACAGTAAGTGACTGGGTTGATCCAAATGAAGAACCTTGAATGGTCTGATGTAACGTGGTGCCACTTCTCAACACTCAATCCACAGAGGAAGGTCCTTGGTGGAAAGCTGGACTCTTTGGCTAGGACAGAATGAACACCCCAGCCACCTTTGAAAGTTGATACGCTGCTGTTGTTGGAGAGGAGCCTTCAGGAGGGCTGCCTGAGCTTTAATCCACTTTTGCCAGCCACAATGGACCAGCTATTCAGCATGCAGGACTCTCACATTGAACTTCTGCTCAGGGAACAGGATGGGTAACCAAACTGAAACCTGAAGGGAGACATACCCATAGAAGAATGGTGCAGAGTATTATGAACAAACTCTGTCCTAAAGCAAGTGATCTCTGTAGGTGGTTGGGTAAAACAACACATGGCACCTCAGGGTCTTCTTCAGGTCCTTTTTGGTCTCCCTCTGCCCACCGGGCTGAGGGTGAAATCCCAATAAAAGGCTAACCATAGCTCCAATGAGTTAGTAGAAGACTTTCCAGAGCCCGGAGGTAAACTGAGGGCCTTGTTCAGAAACAACATCTAAGGGAAAGCTGTGCACTCTAAACACGTGTTACGGAATAAGGCCGACCAGTCTCTGAGCTGAGGGAAGCTTGAGTTGGAGTAACAAAGTGGCAGGCCTTGGAGAACTGGCCCACCATCAGTTACCTCATGATGGTGGCAGACTGATTAGGAAGTCCATGGAAATACGTGACCAAGGTTGGGAAGGAATGAGCACTGGATGTATCAGCCCCTGTGAACGTAATCTGGGCTCCTTTTTCTGGATGCAGATGTGACAGACTGTAAATATGATTTAACATCCCCATCCATGTGCGGCCACCAGAACTGCCACTTGATGAGCTCCACCATCCGCACAGATGCTGAATGTCCTGTGACACGTGATGTGTGCCATCACTGTAACATATTTGAACAGACAGAGTTAGGAATGAAGAAGTGACTTAGTAGGCCATTTCCTGGGTCTGCCCCCTACTGTTGTGCCTTCCTATCAGTTCAGTGCCACTAGCCTGGACCTCAGTAGCATGGGTTCTGGGACGGTGACCAGGTTTGGTTTTTCAAACAGCCTGTACAGCTTCTGGTTCGTTGAACCTGGATGGTAAATATTTGGCCCCCTTCAGCCAATTGTCTCCACTACAGGGCTAATTTGACTGCCAACCGCTCTCTATTCCCTGTGTCATCATTCTTTTCCGCAGGTGAGAACTGCTGAGAGAAGAAAGCACAGGGATAGAGTTTCTGATCAGACAGAGGTCATTGCGAGAGAACAGCTCCAACCGCAGTATTTAATGCATCTGCTTCAACGATGAATGGCAGCTCTGGGTCAGGAAGAACAATGATGGGAGCAGTTGTGAAGCAACTCTTCAATTTATGGAAAGCAATTTCTGTTGTCCAGCAAAATGAGCTGGAGGTTCCCCTTGTCAGAGCAGTAAGGGATACTACGATGGAACTGAAGTTGTCGATGAGTGTCCGGTAAAAATTAGCAAACCCCAGAACTGCTGGAACTGCTTGATCATGGTGGGTTGCAGCCAGTCCCTGATGGCCTGGGTCTTTCTGGGGTCCATCTGCAGATTCCCCTTGGAGACAGTAAACCTGAGGAAGGAGATTGTGGAGACATGAAGCTCACTCGTTGGATTCTCCAGTTTGACAAATAGTTGTTTCTGGAATAAACGTTAAAGAACTCGTTGAGCATGTCTGTGGTAGATTTTGGAGATGATGATTGTATCATCCAGAAGACACAGTAATTTAGCATTTCTCAGAGAACATTGATGATAAAGGCCTGGAAGACCACCGGGGCATTAACTAAATCAAATGGCATCATGAAATATTCCTAGTGGCCAGTGGGTGTGTTAAAAGTGGCCTTCCATTTATCACTCTCCTGAATGCGGACCAGGTTGTATGCATTTCAGAGATCCAATTTAGTAAAGATGGTTGCCCCTTGCATCAATTAGAAAGCCGTGGTCACCAGTTGCAAGGAAAATGTTTCTTCACTGTGATCTTGTTAAGCCCTCAATAATCTGTACATGGTCGGAGTCAACCATCTTTCTTTGCCACAAGGAAGAAGTCCATACCAGCAGGGGATCTGGAGGTGTGGATGAAACCAGTTCCTAGAGCATCATGGATGTTCTTTCTCTATGGCCACCCCTTCTGAAGTTGACAAGGAGTACTGTCTTCCTAGTGCAAATAGGTTCTGCACAGCAATTCAATCGCACAATTATAGATTCGATGAGGCAGGAATGTTGTGGCCTTTCTCTTTCTAAAACACCTCTGCATACTCAAGGCAGCTCAGGATTGGCGGGAAGGCAGGTGACCTGGCAGCGAGAAGACTATCTGTGGAGTGCACCAGTCAATTTGTGGGTTGTGGAGGACCAACCAGGGGTGTCCTAAGATCAATGGGAACTCAAGAGTAAGAATAAAGTGAAACTGGTACGCAGACAGATGGGAGCAATGGCAGATGCTCCCAGGGCCCAGAGGTCTTCTGTTCAGGGTGGTGGCCATGAGATGCGCTGGGGGAATTTGGAGATGTCTTGATAACCCGAAGTCCATAAAATTGCCTGCTGCATCAGAATGCATGAAGGCTCCAAGAGCATGTTCTTCTTTGCTCTAGAAAATATAGATAGACAACACTGCCCCAGATGCAGCAGACCTGGAAGGAGTGATGGATCCTGTCATGGACCTCCCTTCCCTGAACCGATCTGGATATTTTCCTGTCAATTCAGGACAGGCAGAACAAATATGCAGCTCAACACAGTAAGGCAGCACTTTCCCTTCATTCACCTGTCCCAGTCACCTGTTGGATTCTGCCCAGTTGCATCCTCTCCTTTGGAGGAAGTTGAGGGGAGCTGGGTGGAGGTTGTGCTTGACTGCACTGAGGACAATGAGACTGAAGGGGTTTGAAAATTGGTGACCCTAGATGACTCACTGCGGTGCTCTCCTCCTTTCCTAGAGACATTGTCAATATTGTCAATCCAGAAGGAGTTATCAGTAAGAGTTTCAAGATCTTCAACTGTATCTCTAGCTGCCAATTCATCTTTAGTTTCACCTGGACCATGGATACAAGATGTCTTGTGTTCCAACCACTCTCTACCACTAGGGTGCATAGCTCAATTATGTAGTTATCCATGGTACAGGTACCCTGATGAAGTTGGAGGGTAGATTGGCCATCTCTCGTCCACTGACTGGGTGGTCAAACATTCTCTTCATTTCCCTGGTGAAGAGGGATATGTTTGCAGGCTGTAATGGAGGTGGTTGGCAGGCTGGGTTGAATCAGGATTGTTAAGGCAAAGTTTTGTGTTGTTAACCCATGGCCTACTAAGAGAGACATAGGCCAGGTGGACCCAAGTGTAGAAGAGTCCAAAGAAGAGGATGAAGAATCTTTATTTGAAGATTGTTTTGTAGTGAACACAGGAAACACTACACATGTGGTAGATAAAGTCAAGACTGAGCAAAGACAGTCAAACCAGTAGGAACTTAAAAAGAGAAGCAAAAGAAGGCACAGGTGCACTGATAACTGAAACAAGACACAGGTGAAAGTAATTAACTAATAATTGGAAGGAGGAGCATCAAAGCCTGAAGCTCTGGTGATCAGACTGCAGCATTACTAAAAAGTGGCAAATGGAGAACAGTGTAGAGAAATGTATGAGAATGCACTTTGGTAGAAGGAATGAAGGCTCAGATTTTTTTTTTAAGAGATGAAGAATCAAAAATCAAGGTTCAAAAGGGCTTGAGGCCCAGAGCCATCAATCACTCCTTATACAATAAGCTTTTCATTCCCAGAATCATTCTTGTGAACCCTCTCCAATGTCATCACATCCTTTCTTAAATACGGAGCCAAAAACTTCTCTGAATGTCCAAGTGAGGCTGCACCAGTGCCTTATACCCTTGTTTTTATATTCTCGTTCTCTTGAAATGAAATTGAATTTGACTTTGTCACTACCAACTCAACCTGCAAGTTAACCTTTAGGGAATCCTGTGTGAGGACGCTGGAGTTCCTTTGCACCTCGGATTTTTGAATCTTTTCCCCATTTCGAAAATAGTCTACACTTTTGTTCCTTCTACCAAAATCCATGACCATGCATTTCCCAATATTGTATTCCATCTGCCACTTCTTTTCCCATTCTCTTTATCTACCTAAGTCCTTCTGCAGTCTCTTTGCTTCTTCGATACTACTGATCCTCCACCGATCTTCATATCATCTGCAAACTTGGCCACAAAGCCCTCAATCCCATCATCCAAATCATTGACACACAATGTAAAAAGAAACTGTCCTAATACTGACCTCTGCAGAATACCACTAGTCACCAGCAGTCAATCAGAGAAGGCTCCCTTTACTCCCACTCTTTGCCTTCTGCCAATCAGCCAATGCTCTATCCATGCTGGTATCTATCTTGTAATACTACGGGCTCTTGTTAAGCAGTCTCATGTGTGGCATCTTGTGAAAGGCCATCTGAAAATCCAAGTGCATAACATCCACCTATTTTCCTTTGTCTATCCTGCTTATTTCCTCAATGAATTCTAGTAGATTTGTCAGGCAAGATTTTCCCTTAAGGAATCCATGCTGACTTTGCCCTATTTCATCATGTATCTCCAAGAATCCAGAAGTCACATCCTTACCAATTGAATCCAACATCTTCTCAACCACTGAAGTCAAGCTAACTAGCCTATAATTTCCTTTCTTCTGCCTCCCTCCCTTCTTGAAGAATGGAGTGGCATTTGCAGCTTTCCAGTTCTCTGGAGCCATTCCAGAATGTAGAGATTCTTGAAAGATCATTACTAATACTTCCACAATCTCTTAGCTACCTATTTCAGAACCCTGGGCATAGTCTTTCTGGTCCAGTTCACTTATCAACCTTCAGACCTTTCAGTTTCCCAAGCACCTTCTTCCTAGTAATAGCAATTTCACTTATTTTTGCTCCCCGACGGTCTTGCACTTCTGGCATACTACTGGTGTCTTCATCAGTGAAGGCTCAATATTTAGTAAAATATTTATTCAGTTCATCTGCCATTTTCTTATCACACATTACTACCTCTCCTACATCATTTTCCAGCAGTCCAATATCTTCTCGCACCTCTCTTTTACTCTTTATGTATCTGAAAATAAATTTTGTATCCTCTTTGATATCGTTGGCTAGCTTACCTTCATATTTCCTTTTTTCACCTCATGGCTTTTTAGTTGCCTTCTGTTGTTTTTTTTAAGTTTTCCAATCCTCTAAGTTGTCCTCTCTTTTGCTTTTATGTTGGCTTTGACTTCCCTGTCCCATCTCCATGTGTGCTTGTAGCGTTGGACCAACTGTTGTGCCATCCTGCCTGTACATTAGTTTTTCTTTGGGATGTATTTATTCTGCACCTTCTGAATTTTTCCCAGAAACTCTAGCCATTGCTGCTCTGCTGTCATCCCTGATAGTATCCCCTTCCAGTCAACTTTGGCCATCTGCTCTCTCACACATCTGTATTTCCTTTTACACCACTGTAATACTGATACATCTGACTCAGCTTCTCCCTCTCAGATTGCAGTGGTGTTACATTATATTACAGTATTACATTATATGACAATGATTTTGATGACAGAATTGATGGTTTTGTGGACAATACCAAGTTAGGTGGAGGGTCAGGTAGTTTTGAGGAAGTCGAGAAGCTACTGAAGGACTTAGATTAGGAGAATGGGCAAAGAAGTGGCAGATGGAATATAGTGTTGGAAAGTGTATGGTCATGCACTTTGGTACAAGAAATAAAAGCATAGGATTTTGTCTAAATGGAGAGAAAATTCAAAAATCTGAGGTGTAAAGGAACTTGAGAATCCTCATGCAGGATTCCTTAACAGTTCATTTGCAGGTTGAGTCTGTGGTGAGGAAGGTAAATGCAATGATAGCATTCATTTTAAGAGGACTAGAATATAACAGGAAGGATATAATGTTGAGGCTGTGTAAGCATTGGAGTATTGTGAGCAGTTTTATGTCCCTTAACATTGGGGTACGTTCAAAGGAGTTTCATGAAAATTATTCTGGGAATGAAAGGCTTATCATGAGCAGATCTATTCACAGTACATCAAGAATATTTGAATTATTTGTGGTATTCGTTGTTCCGTTAGACAGACACAGCATGGATTCAGAAAGGGCAGGTCCTGTTTGACAAACTTACTGGAGTTCTTTGAGGGCATAATGAGTGCAGTGGATAGAGGGGAACAGGTGGATGTCATATACTTGGATTTCCAGAAGATGTTTGATAAGGTGCTGCACAAGAGACTTATAAATAAGACACAGATGCATGGAGTCGGAGGAAGTTTATTGGCATGGATAGTGGATTGGTTAACCGATAGAAGGCGGAGAGTTGGTATAAATGGGTGTTTCTCCGGTTGGCAGTCAGTGGTGAGTGGGGTGCCGCAGAGGTCGGTGCTGGGCCCGCAGCTGTTTACATTGATGATTTGGAAGAGGGGACTGAGTGTAGCGTAGCAAAATTTGCTGATGATACTAAACTGAGTTGAAAAGCAAATTGTACAGAGGAGGTGGAGAGTCTGAAGAGGGATATAGATAGGTTAAGTGAGTGGGCCAAGGTCTGGCAGATGAAATGCAATGTTGGTAAATGTGAGATCATCCACTTTGGAAGGAATAATAGAAGAGCAGATTACTATTTAAATGGTGAAAGATTGCAGCATGCTGTTGTGCAGAGGGACTTGGAAGTGCTTGTTCATGAATTGCAAAAAGTTAGCTTGCAGGTACAACAGGTTATTAAGAAAGCAAACAGAATGTTGGCCTTCATTGCTAGAGGGATTGAATTCAAGAGCAGGGAGGTCATGCTGCAACTATACAGGGTACTGGTGAGGCCGCACCTGGAGTACTGTGTGCAGTTCTGGTCTCCATACTTGAGGAAGGATACACTGGCTTTGGAGGCAGTGCAGAGGAGGTTCACCAGGTTGATTCCAGGGATGAAGGGGTTAACCTATGAGGAGAGATTGAGTCACCTGGGACTATACTCTCTGGAGTTCAGAAGAATGAGAGGGGATCTTATAGAAACATACAAAATTTTGAAAGGGATAGATAAGATAGAAGTAGGAAAGTTATTTCCATTGGTGGGTGAGACTAGAACTAGGCGACATTGCCTCAAGATTCAGGGGAGAAGATTTAGGATGGAGATGAGGAGAAACTGTTTTTCCCAGAGAGTGGTGAATCTGTGGAATTCTCTGCCCAGGGAAGCAGTTGAGGCTTCTTCACTAAATATATTGAAGGTACAGTAAGATAGATTTTTACTATGTAAGGGAATTAAGGGTTATGGGGAAAAGGCAGGTAGATGGGGCTGAGTTTACGGACAGATCAGCCATGATCTTATTGAATGGCGGGGCAGGCCCGATGAGCTGGATGGCCTACTCCTGCTCCTATTTCTTGTGTTCTAGTAAGGGTAGTCCCAGCCTTGACTATTTATCCAAATGACTTTTTCTATTTATATAGCAGAGAAGCTTCAGGGAAAATTAAGTAGGTTCAAAGGTCTGAGTGTTGATGGTGTGAATAAGGATGAACCTTTTTTTAACGCACAGGAGTTGACGGAGGCCAAATGATTGCTGATAATCAAAACCAAAAATCTTAAGAATGTATGAGTTAGGATTAGGAGTAAACTCTCTGCCTGCTCCAACATTCAACAAGATCATCTGCTAATATTCTACCTCAGCCCCATTTTCCCACAGCATCCCCAGAGTCTCTTACTCCCTTAACACCCAGAAATCTATTAATCTCAGATTCACATTAATTTATTTATCACATGTACAGTGCATCAAAACATACAGTGAAGTGTGTTATTTGCATTAACAATCAACACAACCATCTTAACTGGAATGTTGACCTCTGTTTTGAATGTGCTTGGTTAGCCGCAAATGTCGTCACACATTCCAGCACCAGCGTAGCAGTCCACAACGTTCACAGAGCAACGACAGAACAATTGCAACAAAACAACAGGAAAACAAGCCACATTCATCCCTCCTACCTACCCATGCACACACACAGTTCTGCAACCCCAGGACAGGCCGGGCTTGTCCTCCAGCAGACATTCAACCTTTGACTTCCTCAGCGGACACGCGGACTCAGTGCTCCACCATTGGCCTCGACTTCCAGACTTCCAACCAATGTTTGGACTTTGATCTTCTGTAGCGTCAGGACTTGCCGATTATGATGAATAAGGACGCTAGATGAGAACACCAGACTCTAGACCATGAACTGCAAACTGGGACCCCAGACAATCAGCCTCGAACTCCGGTCTCTCTAGCTTGCATACTGAGGGAGTCACTGTCGCCTGTGCCTCCTGCTCACACAGAACTCCAATCCTGGAGGTGATTGGTGACCTTGAGGTGGAGGTGGAGGGGGAGGGGAATAGCCCTATGCTTGCTGGTCTGCCAGCCTGATTTCCTACCACAGATGTCCTTTGTTCCACATCACCGGCCTTTGAACATGGAGCAGTGGTCAGACTCTGGTCTGACCCCACATCCTCAATCCCTAAGCCCTAACCTGACCCTTAATTCCCATTTCTGTCCCCAACTGATCCCTAAGAACCTACTAAAAACACTACATCTAAGCCATGACTTCAACAGAAACTGTAGCCCGCGCCACCTTGATCTTTAATTTGAATGATATCAATGATTAAGAACCATCACCATCCGGGATAGAGATTTCTAAAGATTTGCTGCTCTGCAAATGGAAAAAATAGTCTGCTCAACTTGGTACCAAATACCTTGCTCTGTATTCTGAGTTAATGTCTCCCAGCTCCCAACTCCTGTTTCTAGGTTCCTTTGACAAGGGAATTCCATGTATCTATTCTGTCAAGCTCACTCATTTTATTCTAAAACAGGCCTAGTCCACTCAATCTCACCAGACAAACTCATCTTCCTTGGAACCAGTCTAGTGAATAGTTTCTCTATTTTCTGTCTAGCAAGTTTGTCCTTCTTTAGGTAAAGAAAATAAAAATGCACACAATTCTCCAATTGTGGTCTCGCGTAGGACCTTAACAACTGCAGTAAGTCAACTTTACTTCAAAATTTGCATTGTCTCATAGTAAAGATCAAAATACCATTTGCATCTGCAGTTGCTTGCTGAACCTCTATATTAGCTTTCATGTGATGTATGTACACCAATAGGCAAGGTATGGCGACTCACAGTGTGTAAACAGGCCATATAGCCTATCACATCCACACTGACCAGTGGATACTCAACACTTAGCCCATACTCTTCCAACCACCAGCATTCTCAATCTGTCACCATTTTTTAAATGACCTCATATTTGTTCACGATATATTCTACCTGCTATGTTTTAATCCCACCCATTCAGGTGTCTTCATCCCCTTGAATCTAGTTTACATCCTTCCCATCCCATTTTGTTTTATGTCATTAGCAAACCTGGAAAATAACATCTGATCTCCTCAGCCAAATTGTTGACATGGATTGTGAGTTCCCTTTTATAAATTTATGCTGACTCTGCTCAGTCCTATTATTCTTATCAAGATAGTTCATCCTTTAGTATAGATTTCTACATTTTTCTACCACAGATGTTAATACTGCATCAGTATTTCTTGTTCTTTGTTTTCTTTCATCTCTCTTTCTTAAAACCTGAAAATAAAGTATATCATGGATTTTTTTTAAAGTTGTCATTTGGTACTACAACTACTGACTCTGTGTGCCCTTGCAGGCGGGCTGTAGGACGGGTTCGGCAATCACATTCATGAAAACGTAAGTTCCAGTCAATTAATGTTTCATTGTGGTGGTATTCAACTCCCTTCCTCTCATTTTCAGTCTGTAGAGACTTGACCAAAAGTAGCGTAACATCAACACACCCTGCTTATCATTGTCCTGGTTCCGGGAAAGAAGACTCCTATTTAGACTGACGCTATTAAGGAGTGGTATTTATTCAGTATTAAGCTACTATTGTTGAGCTGTCATATTGCATTTAGTATTTGTTTTAATGTTCCAGTTAATGGCATTTATTGTTTTTTTCTTTTTTAATCTTTTTATTAGTTTTCAGGTTCATAAGCGTAAGAACAATAGTGATATAAAGAGATTGGAATTACATTATTGATAATAAACATATACAAGAGAAACTACAAATAGTGCAAGCGTAATCAACTTCAAACTCTGGATATCATGAAGAGAAAAAAAATAAAAAGAAAAAAAATCACAAAGAGAACCCCCCCAAAAAAACAAAAAAAAAACAAACAGAACAAAACAGGGCTGAAACAATATATTAAATCAAATGCATTCATTAATGTCGTCAACTCTGCTTCTCTATTCATATATTCTAAGTTAATAAAAAGGATTCGGAAAAGGTCAAACTATATCATATGAAAGTGTTGAATAAATGGCTTCCATGTCTCTTCAAATTTAACCGAAGGATCAAAACTGACACTTCTGATTTTTTCTAAATTTAAACATGATAAAGTTTGAGAAAACCATTGCAATGTAGTAGGAGGATTGGTCTCTTTCCAGTTCAATAAAATGGACCTTCTGGCCATTAATGTAACAAATGCAATCATGCGACAGGCTGAAGAGGATAAAGAGCTATGTTCCGTCATTGGCAAACCAAAAATTGCCATAATAGTATGGGGTTGTAAATCGAAATGCAAAACTGTTGAAATTATATCAAAGATATCTTTCCAAAATTTTTCCGAGAGAGGGCAGGACTAGAACATATGAGTCAAAGAGGCCACCTCAGAGTGACATCTGTCACAAATAGGATTTATATGGGAGTAAAAACGAGCTAGTTTATCTTTAGACACGTTGGCCCTATGCACTACCTTAAATTGTATCAGTGTATGTTTAGCACATATAGAGGAAGAGCTAACTAATTGAAAAAATTTCTCCCATTTCTCTATAGGTAGATGAAGTTGAAGTTCCCTTTCCCATTCATTTTTAATTTTATCAGATATACCTGGCTGTATTTTCATAATTATATCATAAATAGTTGTTATTAATCCCTTCTGATAAGGATTTAAGCCTAAAAATGTTTCAGTGATATCAGTTGGGTATGAAATCGGAAATATAGACAGCATGGTATTTAAAAAGTTTCTTATTTGTAAATCTCTTAAAAAAAAGTGGGATCTGTGCAAGTTATATTTATCAGACAACTATTCAAAAGACATGAAACAGTTATTCAAAAATAAGTCATGGAAACATGTAATACCCTTCATTTTCCATATCAAAAAGGCTTGATCCATAACAGAGGGTTGGGAAAAAAATTAGATATGATAGGGCTTGATAATATAAATTTGTTCAAACCAAAAAATTTATAAAATTGGAAGCATATTCATAATGTGTGTTTAATTATTGGATTAACCATTTATATATTCAATTAGAAAGCACAAAGGGCAGTGAAGATCCTAAAATAGAAACTAATGAAAACCCTCATACAGAGTAACTTTCGAGGTTTACCCATTGTGGACTTGGAATTATATCCCAACCTTGTGTCCAAAATATTAAATATTGAATATTAATTGCCCAATAATAGAATCTTAAATTCGGCAATGCTAAACCACCATCTTTCTTGGACTTCTGTCGATATTTTTTACTTAACCTAGGATTTTTATTCTGCCATATATAAGAGGAAATTTTAGAATCAATAGTATCAAAAAAAGATTTAGGAATAAAGATTGGTACCGCTTGAAATAGATATAAAAATTTAGGTAGAATAATAATTTTAATAGCATTTATTCAACCAATCGGTGATCGAGACAATGGGAACCATTTAGTAAACAATTGTTTAACGTGACTAATTAACGGTAAAAAGTTGAGCTTGAATAAGTCCTTATGCCTCTTAGCAATTTCAACCCCCAAAAAAGGTAAAATAGTCAGTAATCAATCTAAGAGGTGAACATCTATAAATGGGAGCCTACATATTTAATGGAAAAAGTTCACTCTTGCTAAGATTCAATTTATAACCAGAAAAACTACTAAACTGAGCAAGCAAAGATAATACTGGTGGAACAGATTTCTGAGGGTTAGAAATATATAATAGTAAATCATCTGCATATAGTGATACTATTGTTTTTTTTTCTTTATTTCTGCACTTTTCTGACTAAAAGCCCCTATCTGCAAATCCTGTCTGGTATCAACTGCTGGTGTGGACCTGTCTGGTATTCCGGTTGAATATGCTGACCTTCTGGAGGTCTCCAGTAAAAAGGTCATCTCTCTATCTCCACACCGGCCATATGACTGCACCATTAACCCCTTACCCAGTACTAGTTCTCTCCAGGGCTGTTTTTCCCCCTCTCTCATCCTGAAATGGTGGCCATGGAAGAGTACATCAAGGAAGCATTGGTCTTAGGGTTTATCTGTCCGTCAACTTCAATAGCAGGGGCTAGCTTCTTTTTTTGTGAGCAAGAAGGATGGCATGCTCCTTCATTGCATTGATTGTTAGCATCTCAACAAAATGACAGTGAAGAACTGTTACCCTCTTTCCCTACTTGCCTCTGCATTCAAACATCTCCAAGGAGCAACTTTATTTTCCAAGATAGATCTGTG